>NC_137696.1:52710689-52946909 GCF_964034855.1 Anser brachyrhynchus | reverse complement strand
AAAGGGGAAATTTAAAAAAAAAAGGAATGGTGTAAGAACTCCGAGAGGAAGGGAGCTCCAGAAAGGAATCACTTGCATGGAAGATGAAATCCACAGCTTTACTGCACCAGTGAAGGGGCAGAAGAAGAATCAGCAGTCAATTGAAAAACTTATGACTTATAAGCGTTGAAATAGTCAAGATAAACTCACAGGACATTAATAAGGACAGAGACAGTCCTTCACCAAGATCAGGAGGAAAAGGTGGCAAATCTAGAGTAAGTTATATTTCATTCTGTCATTTCAACGAAAAAAAGAGAGACTGATTCTATGGAGTTTGAAGTTGGGGGAAAAAAAAGTGGGAAAGTGTTGGAAGGGGATGAGAGAAATAACAGACATTCCTAAGCATATAAAAACAAAACCAAAAATAAAACATAATTCCAAAGGAAAAGAACACAGAGATGGTAGTCAGAAGATAAACTCAGATTTTAAACTCTGAAGATAAACTTTTAAGAGACCAAACAGATGAACCTCCTGGAACAGTTTAAACTGAGATGGATAGTTAATGACAATGAACTCATTTGGAAGCAGAGAAATAAATCACCAAAGTAGTAGCAAGAGAGATGTAGAAAAGCATAAGATAAGACTAGAAAACAGGGATCCAGGTTCAGAAAATAAGGCCAAAATGAATAAAGAGAGATGAAGGATGCTTGTAAGAGAAAGACTGAAACAGTCATGAATTGAAAAGATTGGAGGTGGGGCAAGGAGGAGAGAAAACATTCAAGAAACGGGGGAGAAAGGCAGGCATTAAAAAGAATGCAAAAATAAAAGATCAAAAGAAAAAGAGCTTCTTAGGAAAGGTCAGAAGCAGTATGCTGATACAAAAGGTAAAGTAAGAAATACACAATCTACTGATGTCTAACATCACTCAGAGCTACAGTTGGATAGCTCCAGATGTTTCTCTGCATATTCTGGATACTGGTAGAAAGCTGTCCCAGAAGAAATTCTTGTCTGCTGCAACAGGAATGTTTCTGTCCTACAGCACAATCAATGAAAACCAATTGGCTCATAAATGCTTTGCATCAAATTAAATTATGGAGGACTACATGGCCCAGAGGGTTGGAAATGAGATGTGGAGCCTTTCACCTCTAGGTCACTGCTATAAACACGGTGTAAGTCAATGATGACAGTTGTTACTGTTGTGTTAGTAAAGAAACTGATTTTAAACTCCACGTTTACTGCTTTATAACCTCAGAACTTTTTTTTTTTTCCAATCCCTGAATAAAGCTCGATGAACTTTCCAATACTTCTAATGTCACCTTTGTGCCACCTGGGATTACAGTCTACAGTCACTTCTTCTTAAAAATATTGTTCTCATCCTTTCAATAGGTTAGGAGACCCAAACAGCCAAGTTACTTTTGAAAACAGTTTCAAAAATGACAATCTGTAAATAAAATGCAATGTATGTATCAACCCCCCCCTCCCCCCCCAAATTATGTATAGTATTTCTTCTTTTAGGCAGGACCATAAACACTAAAAAAAATATATGAACTTTGAGTGGCTTTTTTTTGTTTCTCTCTTTAAAAGAAAAAAGAAGCCAAAACATCACAAAGACATGTTTCTCTGTTGAAACCAAATCAAAAGGGGGATAATCCAACTTTTTGAAAACATTAACTAGTGTTAAGTACAGTTTTTCATCAGTGATTACAGTTCATTCTCATTTCAACCTAACAGCTAAGCAAAGGCAGCTGATTTGGCCAGAAGTGCAGCAGCTCAATGGCTCAGATAGAGCTGCAATGAGTGAGAGTACATCCAGCTGGAAGCCAGTCACTAGCAGCATTCCCCAGGGCTCCATCTTGGAGCCAGTTCTGTTCAATATTTTTATCAATGATCTGGATGCAGGCGTTGAATGCATCTCTAGTAAATTTGTTGATGATACTAAACTGGGAGGTACTGTTGACTTTGGAGGGATGCGAGGCCTTGCAGAAGGATCTAGGCAGACTGGAACAGTGGGAGATTAGCATTTACTGTTAAATTTCACACTGTTACTAGATTTTGCACTTGAGACGGAGTAATGCTGGGCATTACAGCTTAGGAGATGAGTGACTGGTGAGTGGCTCTGCAGAAAGGAATCTGGGGGTGCTGGTCAACAGCAGGCTCAGCATGAGCCAGCAGGGTGCCCTGGCAAAGAAGAGGGCCAAGTTAAGAGCTTCTTAGCAATGGAACATATAAATCAATTGCTCACAGCATGAGGTCATCTACCAGTTGGGGTTCTGAAGTATATTAAAAGTTCTTCCTCCCACCAATAAATAATAATAATAATAATAATAAAATAATAGTAATAAACCAATAATAAATATTGGTTTTATAGAAATTCAGTTACTCTAAAGACAACATCTTAAAGCATTTGCAGACATTAATTGTAATGGAATTGGTTGCACTAGGACTTGTAGCTGGTATACTTTTAGCATGAGCACATCTGCATACGATAGTTACATATACCTCTTTCAAGACATGCAGAAAATAAGACACCCAAATTGAATGGCACTCCTAACATAACTCTGGTTATAGAACTTTAATTATATTTTAATTTAATATTAAGAAATTTTTTAACACATTTCTATCTACACAAAATTTCTACAATAATTGTGTTACGGTGATCGTTCCTTTACTGTAACTTTCTTCCTCTGAGATCTATACAAATTAGACTTCTAGGATTTCAGTCTTTCCAGGGACAGCAGAGCTAATTAAGCTTTTCAAAACCCCCGCTTTTTCACAAATACACATAGATATTCTTATACTTCCATAAAAATGATCAGTAATGCTTTAATAGAATAGCATAAAACCTAAAATAATCATAATACTAGCATGAGTCAGTAACCTCTAATGAAGAAGAAATCATGAAAAATGCAGACTTATCTCCATAGAAGAAAACCTGTATTAATGGAGACAAGTGACAACAAAATTTCTCTTTGGCATGGTACCCTCTAGGGCTATAATAGCCAGAATGTACCCAGAATGTTTTTTTAGTACAAAAACATGTTAGTCATGCTTTCTTCCCTCTCACTATTTCACTGACAGATGAGTGAAATGATGCTCACTGCCTCTAAGACTTCCAAACCTCTACAATAAATCCTGAAAGCTTGCTCCAGAGGATAGCTTCTGTGGACATACACTCTTACTGCCTTTAACCTATGGCATAACATTTCCTGAGAAATGTGGAAAGTCTCTCTTCAGGCATTTTTACATCTTTGAAAGTTATAATTGCTTTAACTAGACCACAAACTCTGCTTTTGTCAGATAAAAGTTAACAGCTTTTGACTGTGAAAGTGAAGTCTGGACAGTACTTCCGATACTGCTGCCACTTAAATCATCATGTACATACATATGTGAAGTCACTTATTGGGTAGTGGCACCCATTTTTTTATTATTATTTTATTTATTTTTTAAACTAAAACGTACCCCATTTTCCAAGGCATAAACTTTGTTTCCAGTTATGTTCAGGAAACCAATATTAATTTTCCTCATTGATTCAACTCCACTTCTAATTTAACCTTTAAAAGTCATCAACTGGGACATAAGTGGACACAAAGGCTCGTAGTCTGTTAGCATCAGATCTATATTATATACTAATATTCATTACTAACATTATCATACCTAAGCAGACTGATGTGAACAGCCACATGCAAACAAATTTTCTGCAGGAACTAGAAGCTACAGACATGGATTTGCATGTTCAGAAGATCCATGGGGAACAGAAATGTGCTGGGAGATTACTTTTTACATAATTGGAATTTAATTCTTCAGTCTGAAACTCAAAAATCTGGAAGAGCTCTAATACATAGAACTGAATGGATTATTGGCCTCTTTGGGAATCCCAGAGCGGTTTGGGTAACTCAGTGTTCTTCTCCAACTCTGCTGAATTGTCTCTTTGACAATTACAACATTGTTGCACTAGTCTCTTCAATCTTGAGGAGCCCACATCTCCATACAGACTTGAAGACTGGCTTTATAAATATTTCATAACAGGCTACAAAAATTACTGCACTAAATGATTAATTAACTGATTAAGGAACCTAACATGCTCATAAGCTATGATAATAGAACATCTACAAGTCACATTATTGGCACCTTCAACATATCTAGAACATCTATTACCCATGAACATTCCTTAAGCTACTGTATTTTATAAACAACCCTTTAATTTGGAGTGTGATTCATTTTTTCAAGCAGATTAAAACAATTATAACGCTTTCCCCCCTCCCTTCCCTGGAATCTTCCTTTTTACAATTTATTATAAGAATTGCACATCACTTAAAAAACTTTACAATGGCCATGGATAAATATAGGGGGGAAAAAAAAACGCTTTATCTGCCTTAAGTATCATAGGAAAAAAAAAAATCTTTCTTTCTTTCTGCTTCTCTTTTTTCATTCTGTGTCCTGGCAATGAAGAAGGTACATCCCTCCTCTGGATAGTCAGGCTTCTCCTTAAATAGCAAATCAAAGAAACAAACCAGTGTTTCTTCCATCCTTCACTACACTTAGCTGTACTCAAGGGTACTAAATATTTGTTCTCTTGAAAGCGAAGTAGCAAGCTTATTTTTAGTGTTGCAGACAAGCTATAATAGAGGACCTCATCGTGAAAACCAGTCCATCCGTAGCTTCACGCTACAAACTCTGATCAATATACATCATTATGAGGTTGCCAGTCTCCCCACTGCTGCAGCAGGAGACTGTCTTCTTGGTTGTGACCTGAGGAACTGATTGAGCCAATTAAAATAAATAAATAAAGCAAGAAAATGCCCTAGTCAACAAACACTTCTCAAAAAATGGCATTGGTTCCTCAAAGCAGTTTATATGGTGCAGTCATAAAACTCTTACAATAGAGCAGTGCAGAGCATCATGGGGCTGCACAAGGAACAACATCAGTAGTTTAAGCAAGTACTTCCCCTGCTGACTTTCCATTGTGGTCACAGCCCAGGGAGTCTCAGCCCTTTTTCTTCTTTTCAGTAAGAAATAATCCTCAATGTGTTGGAAAAAGAAGCTTGCCACCTACAGCCTCAGAGCAATACACAGCTCAGCAGAATCTTGTCAGCAATACCGAGAACAAAAATGCTCATGAGCGTAAGTGACGTCCCTGCAAAACTGTGCTAACAGCACACTGATGCTTTAATAAGTGTTAGTTCAGTTAGAGTAAAAGCCCTCCTTTACACAATACTTTAGTGACGAGAGCACTCACATGAAAGCAGGAGTGCTGATTTTTAGGCCCCAATCAGCCTAAAGCCACAACTTCTCTCCAGTAAAATGTTCTAGGCAGTAGAGAGGACCAAGAGGGGGATCTTCCATTCCCCCACTGCAGCTGGGTCATGGTATACACAGCAGGATCACAGCCTACAAACCAAATCAGCTGTGACACTTACAGAAGCATCCCTGTTGTCTCATGAATCTTGTGTTGGTATAAAAGGTCCCAGCTTCACCTGTAGGGTCAGACAGTCACCCTGTCCTAGCTTGCCTAGGAGCTTGGAATACTTTCATGGAAGCAGGGAATTGCACATGCGGTTTCTCTACTGATGGGTTTCTGCAGCGCTAACTACCCAGCCTCTGTGTAGAAGGTTGCTACCACAAGATGTGCTTTGGATTCGAACTGAGGCTATCAAAATGAACTAGCAATGCTCAGACCCTGCCCAAGAAGCCCAGTTATACCAGGGACTCAGGTACCTGCCAAGATGTGTTCAGTTTACAATCTACCTCCTCTATACAGAAAAATGAAGATTTCCCACATACAGTAATGTGCTGTATTCCTTGGAAAATAGGACTACTGATTAGTAGTTTCTATTCTTCAGACTTTCCCATAGCCGTAAATAATGATGCTTTAGGTCTATAATATAGACAATCTTCAAATTAACACAGAAAATAAATATAAATATTGAATCTTGGCCTGGACACTTGAATGAAAGATGTTGCAGCTTGCAGTACTTAAAAAATATTGGTCTAATTCCTCACTGTATTTGAAAGCTAAATCTCTTACACTTATTTGCTACATGTTTTTCCTCTAGCAGTGTAACTACCGAAATCATTTTTCAGCTAACTTCGAACAGTTTGTCACGATTTTTTAAACATACATTTTATTGGCATAAACCAGTTTGATTTCAGTTTGATTTATAATGTAGGTTTCACTGTGTGTTATTTTTCTATAGCAGCTCTTAAAAAGTTGTTTCCATTCAAAGGTACATTGCAGAGAACAAAAAAAAAAAACTTCTATATAAAAAGTAATGCACCACTATAATTTGAAAGTATTCATCTCATTCACATTCCCCTGCCTCCCCTAAAAGATTTATAACACGTCTAAAACAGGAATTGATGAATTCATCAGCGTCTGGGACATTTTGATCATAATCAATAACATAATTTTGCCCTTTAAATGGGATTTCAATTAAACTACATTTTTCAAAGTAATTTTATTTTTATCATGAAAATAGTTTCTGTGCAGACCAACAGCATTAACTCGTGAGATGCCAGGTGCTATGTTGGAAGGGGCGACTATGTTGGCTATATAGCCAAACAATGATAATATGATACTTAATGAAAGATAAATAAAGTCCATTATGCTGTTTTACAGGTCAAATATTTAAAAGTAAAATGTTCCTTAGGTAAATAAATACAAGCATAAAAAAGTAAGCATCATTACACAAGTTTAAAAGACTACTATCCAAAAATGAAGAATCTAAGGCTGGCAACAGGATATCAGCACAACAGACAGGCTAGCCCAGCTCCTACAGATTTCACTTTTGAGCCTTCTCTTAGCTCTCAGGAAAACAGAGAGTAAGGCATTCCTGTAGCATCCACTGAAAGTTAACTTTAAAAAATTTCTTGGATGGAAGAGTATGCCAGCAGGAGCAGAAAGGGGACAGACAGACCACCACCAGATTCTCATCAGATAACGTTAAATACCACCATCAGAACTTATTCTGAGTTTTCTCTCTTTGGGAGCTTGTGCTTACCATGCTAGTGAGTTACGCATGGACTATTTTTACATAAAAACAGGATTTTCAATACTATATGACAAGAAACTTTAGATATAAGAAAAAAATGTAATAATAAGATATATAAGATTAAGATGAACGAACAAATATATACAAAGACATGCTAAACGAGAGGGTTTTGTGGTCCACTCCTGCTGTAGAAAGTAAATTAAATCAAGTATTGTGATCTGATTAACTTTAGGGATTACTTGTCATGGGTAAGTTACTGGTCCAGGTAGGAGTAGACTGCTACCCCTCCACTAAGTGGCATTTATTGATCTTTCCTGGCACAGCCTCATTGTTACATGGCTTCACTGTTACCAAGAGGATGCTAGCTTAATGTCTGTCACTGTGGGAAATGAAAGTAGTCCTTACTTAGGAAAGATAAAGGGACATAATTTCTGGGTCTTTCATCTTTTCCAGAGCTGTACTGCTAAGAAGCCATCAAATGTATTTTCTTTGTCTATGGCAATTAACTAAATCCTGGTTAAAGTGCTAAGATACAGAACATCACATGGCTTTTATGGGTGATAATAAGAATACCTAGATACAGGGAGTAAAATTCTGGCACCTCTGGTATCAGTAGGAATATTACTGTGCCCTGAATCATCACCTTGCACAAAGACACAGCACATAATCTTCAGAGCAAGGAGAAAGGAAAAAAAACGCAGGTGACTGAAGCCCTTGGAGTTTTGGTGTCACTTCTGAAAACATATTATTGAACAGAGAAATAATTGCAGAGAATTTGCATAGAAAAAAAGAAAAAACAGTTCTTTAGCTTTAAGAACAGACAAAAGCCTTGTAACCTCGTCCAGGGAACTGCTTTACGTAATTCTTCACAAAGTCTCTGAGAGAGGCTGTATCCAGTATAACTATCACAGTATTTTTAGTTAGTTCTCATGATTAAGTATCCAGCTTATTTTGAGACAAATCGCAAGACGAACACATAAAATTTACAAGTCAGAGAACTACATTGCATGTAAGCAAAAAAAGAAGTATAGAAGCCCAGGAAAAAGCATATGATACCACTGCTTCTCACTTTTGTCAAAAACCACTTGTCACTTTCACAGTTGTCCACAGGATATGAAAACTGAAAGTTACAGCTTGGTAGCAGTCTTGGAAATTTCACTCAATTGAGGTTGGGGGTGGGAGGAAGCTGTAGCTCCCCTTACGTTAATTCAACTACAGAGTCTATCAGCTTGTGTTTGTTTACACTTGGAAGTCGGCCCTTGGAAGCTTCAGCATGCAAGAAAATCTCCTTTCCATGGTAAGCAGCCACACAGGTATGAAACTAGTCATGAATTATCAGATCACTTCGTGGCAAAGCAGTAAATACACAAACATGAATCAATTATAACACTGAGAAACTTTGTTTTTATATACAGCCCCCTCCCCCCTTAGTGGGGGAAATTAATTCCTGCTATGTGCTGCTATGAACAGCTTCCATCACTGTTTTACACGTCCACCTAGGCTCCTTGGTGCTGTGAATTCAAGTCCCAGCTGGGAGACCCAAATTTATAATGACATTCTAGTGAGTTTCTGAGGCTCACTAAATCTGGCATGGGAGTCAGGCTCCTGAGAAAGGAATGACAGCAGATGCCCTCCAGGGGAGCTAGAAAACATGACTCATCCCGGGCTGCCACACGGGCATACGCTGGTGACTCAAGAAAAAGAACTGACAGGCAGCAGCCATAATTTCTGATGTTTCATTTTGATCTCTCCCAGCAGGTGTCACTACTATGTAGCATTCCTATAAAATCTTAAAGGAACAAATATAAAAAAACTTCTTTACTTACCTCCAAATGCCAAAAGGAAAAAAAAAAAAGATAACCTATACACTAATTATCTCAAACCTGAATTATCAGTAGGAATCAGCCTTGTGAGAAAGCTGAAGGGGAAACTGCATTAGTTGTACATCATTTCTACTTTCATGCAGCTCATTTTCTTCTTATATATTGTTATACCTCTGAAGAGATGTCTTTAATGCAGTGGTTAATTTAATGCAAAGACTCAGCATTCCCTTCATAAGTAATGTACACAGATGGCCACATACCAAACTCTATCCATCTATTTTACGTTGTTAGAAAATGGCTGTTGAATGCTATTCTTTGGAGAGAGAAAATAGATTTATAATAAACACGGCACACACAACAAATTTTTCTAGAAACTAGTTAAAAAAAAAAAGCAGTCTCCAAGCAGACTCTGAATATCCTACCACCCAGCTATTCTGCAGGCATTCAGACACTTCACTGTAATGTCTCAAAAATCAATAGCAATTTATTCTCTCTTTGGACCCCAAGCAACAAAAGTAAATAATACTGTCACCTCCAGTCTGCCTTCAGAACATGGTCACAAAATGGTCTTGCTACTATACGACAGCCCTCTAGAGCTCTTCATCTATGCTGGCGTTGCTGATTATATTGGCTTTCATAAGGGACAAATGCACAAGACAGCAACGCAAAGGGGTCAAGCTCTTCTTGCATGTTCCAGCCAGCCAGAGCGTTGAGGCTGAGTTCAGAGAAAGGCTTGGCATCTTACTTCAGTTTCACCGAAGCTGAATTTATTGGAGCAAAAATAAGCAATATTAGAAATTTGTTTTCCCACACAGTAAAAGGGAAAAACAAAGAGAAAGAAGTTGAAAGACAAGTTATTCAAATTCTTGCACCATGTCAAGGTATTTCTGAAATTCTTACCTTAAAAATGACTATCAAAGGCTATAAATTTCACACTCCTTACAAAACTACCTAATATACTCAGCATATGTCAGAATATTCAGAAAGATTTTCTTAAAAGCATCACAGTTTGCAACCGGTATTAAGAAATCTATTTCTATCATATGCCATCATTCCGCCATATCATTTTCCATCATATGCCAGTTGGTCGCCTTTAACTGTTTATACCAAGCACCAAGCATGATAACATCAGAAGAACTTTTACGGCTTTTCAAACATTCAAACTGCTAGATAAGAAGATAGGCTCAGTTAACAACTGGTGACCTTCCGTATGCATGTGAAATGGACTCTTTTCAGGGAACACTATATACTTGTGCTTTTATCTTTGCATACGTGTCTTTACTAGTGGATGCTATGGTAAGCCTGCACAGCAGATAATTCTCTTCCACACCCTCTGCCCCTGCCCCCCCCATCTCCAGACAAGAATTCTGATTCTTTTTAGAAATACTGATTTCCATGGATTCATATATATCAAGTCCATGGTGTGCTGCTAATTCACATTGGCATCAAGTCCTGACTTAAAGGAGTCTGCCATTTCTCCATGTCAGTTTGTACCAATGAGCACAAGACAGGACACAAGCTGAATACAAAGCAGGGACTGTACGGTTGAGAGAAGAAAATTTACTTTCTATTCCTCAGTAATTCCATGAAGTAATTTCTCACTCTGAAATGATAAATTGCTGGCACTTAAAAGCACAATAAAAATCTCTAAATTTAATGGATCTCGTAAGAATTCTCATTACCAGCCAGGTTGCAATTGTGATATATATATTTTTTTCAATATGGCATAACTAGTAAAGAAAATTGGAAATTCAAAAGAATTTTAGGCAAGTGTCTTTAAAAAACGAAAAATCTGAGTGAATTTTAACAACTAATTGAGAACAAATGAGGACATACTAAGACTATTCACACGATATATACACTTAGTTGCCTGATCAAAGGGCATTTTGAATGAATGTTAATAAGAAGCTTTTTTAAAACATTAGAAGATTAATATATTTACTATTTTAGAATTCAGGCGGAAAAGGTGGTAAAACCTAATAACCACTCAAGTGAAAGAAAAACAACAAAAGAAACTGAATTTTTCTTTGAGTTGTAAACTGAATGAAAAGGCAGGAAGACCATAGAGATTTTATTCTTGTATGCTATTCACATAATCCACAAGGAGATTTGGATAAATAAATGTCTGGAAAGAAGGTAGAAATGGAGCTGGAAATTAAGCCAGAGAAGTTCCTCTTAAAGCAAAAAAGTCAGCCACAAAGAACAGGAAGTCGGCTATTCCAAGAACCAACAAGCGGTATGGAGCAAATAATGCCTAAACAATAGATTATTATTCAGTTATTTAAATCTGAAATCTGTACAGAAATTTTAATGAACATTTAATAAGCACGGAGGCAAATGAAATCAGGCTGCTGGTGTTTGACTAACTGTCTGGTCAGAACCTACACTGAACTCTCATAATCAATCCTATGCAGGCTCTTACTAGCCCCTCATAAAAATCTCAAAAGATAAAAGAAAACAGATAAAATCTCACATGAAATTAAACAGTATATCATCAACAAAGCAACAGTAAAAATCAGGAGTGATTTTCTACTGTTCCATTTGTTTCCCTCAAGAAGTATTTTTCATTTAATTTATGACTTACTAATTTTACATCCCCTATTCTCTGTAAATACCAGTGAATGCAGTGTTAACTACATTTAGTACTGGGAACACAAAGCAGATATGTTTGAGACAGGCTTAAATCATTCCAGAAATTCTTCTGGGGCTTTGAAGTATCTCCCAGTAAAGCTCTGACAAGTGAGATAAGCTTTAACACTTTCAAGAATAGTTCTATTGTGCTTAAAGAGCTCTATGGGAACACACTGGAGCTCTGAGATTCAATAGGTCTTTAGGTATAGAGGGCACTGAGCAGTGAACATCAGATCAATGTGTACCACAGTTTCTGGCTAATCCTGTTAGTCCAATACCTGCAAAATACTGAGAACTTAAGCCAATATCCCATAAAGAATTTATGCACAAAGTCTTCTTCAGAACCAAGTTTACAAAACATCTGGAATCCAAATCTGCTTATATATTAATCACAGAAGTGTCCAAGAGTGATAGCTCCATGCTCTGGCTAAGTGACTCATTCACACTCTTGGAAAGCCAGCTGGTATTTTGCCATTGGCTTCAATGAGCATCGTCAGATCACAAAGACAAGATGGGTTAATACATAAACAGGCATACCCTAATACATCTTAACATGGCTGTGATAACATACAGGGCTTTTAGAAGTTGCTAAGCAAGCTTCAAAGTACTTATGCAAGTGAAGAAGATCAAAATGTCTAAAACTACCTTCAAAAAGTCACTCCAATCAGCACTCAACTAAATTAGTTACTTCTTGTCTGCTCCTTAAAGTTCTCAGGTGCCAAAACTGGAAACAAGACTTTAAATCTGGGCCTTTTTATTCTTTAATTAAGACAGTTCAGATCAATTCTTGCTTTTCTACCCCATCATTCTTCATAGCTGCCTGCAAAGCTGCAAGCATTTAGCAGAAGAGGAGGGTATACCCACCAAAATGCATTACAGCTCTATACTTCGAGATATCTCCTGGGAAGCAGAGGACATGGGTTTATTTATTTCTCCCAAACCCCAGAAAGGACAAATCTGAAGTCTAAGTATAGTACTCTACTGAGAGGACTAGCAGTGAGTACGTACTCCACTGTTAAAAAAAGTTGAGCCCAGTTCAGTGAGATGCAAGTGACAGTACTGCCATATGGAAGGGGCTGGGAAAAAGATGACTTAGGATTTTTTTGGTTTGGCCTATCCAATATTAACAAATGAACTATACTGTAAAGCTGCAACCTGACTGTATGGAGGGCCAAAGCAACTAATATGAGTGCTCAGTCATCCTAATACATCAGCTATTGACACTGCTAAATGAAAGACATTTCTTTGTCTTTATTACGAAAGGGTTAAGTTAACATGTGCCAACTAACTTTTAATTAAAAACACAAGAGAGATTTAAAAATTACGCTAACCAGTACCATGGTGACACAACACATTATAAACTGCTACCTGATTTCCATTTTTTTCCACAGCAAAAGTAAATATATTTATGCTAATTTTAAGGGAACTCTGCATTACTAAATGAGTTTAAATACGTTTTGTGTAATTAAGAATAACATAAATAAATATTTAGTTTGGTGCTTTTAAAAATATATTGCAATATCCAAAATAAGCCGAAATCCAAGTGCTACTCCTTATACTTCCAGAAGAATGAGAACACACTGTATAAATGTTACCATCTTGCCAAAATTTCTCTTTATAAGAAGTCTTAAATTAAAATTGCTGAGTACGTTTAATTTCACCTACCTGTCCAGTAAAAGATTTGTTATATTAAATAATTCATTCACCCATTTCCTGATCTAATCATAAATTTGGAATGTAGGAATAAATTAACATTGGGTGTGTGGAATAAATATGACTGAGGCAATATTGGTTTAATATTTTGCCATACTTATTTCATCTGCTGGCCATTTCCCCTCCTTGCTGCAGAATCATAGGAAATAGAAGAAGTGAGGAAGTAGAGATCAATAAAAACCAAGAGGGAAGAAAGAAAAGATTGTCTTTTTTTTTTTTTTATTTCAGTATGACAAATTCACCATTTCAAAATCTTAAAAATATTTTCTTCAAGAATAAATTCAAAGACTGAGAAGTCAAATAAGCCTATAGATCTGCACCCCTGTACTGCCATTTTCAAGAGGTTAGTCCCTGTCAATACAACTTGCAAAATCAAGTCCCCTAACCAGCCAATTTTCTAGAAACATTGTGGCATTTGTCTGTCTTCTGATCCTTTCATAGAGTCTTGTCTACTCCAGTGTTTGTATGTGTATATGTCTAATTACTAAACTATTATCCTCTCTCCAAAATTCTCTGAAAAAGGATGATTTGGGGTCTTACTGATGTAAGTGTTCTCATTCCATGTATGTTCCATCAGGATTTTCTGTCATTATGAGGCTGGGTGAGCCCCAGTCTAAAACCTACTGTTTATAAGGAACTGATGAGAGTTAACAAGATTATTTACTATGTTTGTAATGAATCAAATCCTCCCTTCTAACCAAATCTCCACTAATTACTCCAACTACTAATAGCTACCCTAAACAAACTAAGAATTAAGAAGGTGATTCATTCTAATCACCACTTCGCCAATATTGCCAATAAGGTTACTGCTAAGATGCTAATGCGGACATTTTTCTTTAGGATGTAAATACAAATTGTTAACTTACTTTACATCTCTCAGATAACTAATTTTGATTGCTAATCAGTTGAGACCTGATTGACATTTGCAATCTAAAGCCAAAAAAATTTTAAAAGGACACCACTGCGTGCTATAATTAAACTGAAATTGACTGCATAGGGTAGCAATGTTTGCTTCCTGTCCTTTCCAATTCTTTCCTTGAAATCTTGGTATATGAACTTCTAAACATGATCTTATAAGAGTGTGGGTGCATGCGAGAACATTACATAACCAGGAGTTCTGAAAATATAGGATAAAATTATCAAGGGAAGATATAAAAAATCTGGGCATGCAATTAGACTTAAAAACACAATGCACTAAAAGCTAGAGTAAGGTATGTAGTTCTCTAAGTTTTTGTAACAGAGTATGTTAACTAAAGTAACTTGAAACAAGTGTGGCAATATTAATGAAAGTTGATATTACAAAAATAAGTCTCACTTCCAAATGAGGTCTCCTCTACTGTTAGCTTATGTCTTTCTAAACAGCACTTTAGACTCTGAGTTCCCAATTCGCTCCTAATATTTTTTAAATATTTTTCTCCTGAAGTTTAACACAGAGCTCCAAAAAAGCTCAAGTAACTTAAGTTCCCAACCAGAATTCTTAAAGGGAAAATATATATATATTTTTTTTTTTTTCTTTCTCAAATGCTGGAAGCTAAAAAAGAAAGTGTACCATCAAACTCAACTTCTCACACATCTCTTTGCATAACGTTAAAAGGGTACTTTCAGGACAGATATAGTTTTGTAGCTTATGGCTGAAAATAAGCAGTGACTGCATATTAGAAGCAAGATTTACAACAGAGTTCATTATTTAAATTACTTGTTGATTCCTATTGTAAGACCTTGAGTCAATTCCTTGTTTCTTTACTGAAACTTAAATATCCAGAAACAAAATTTCCATTAAAGGAATATGAAAAAAAATGCGTTTCAAGGAGCAATGGAATGCATTAGTGTTACCTCCCAATGCCATGATTATCATTAAAGGCAAGATAATAAATAGATAATCCAGATTTCAAATCTGATTTCAACAGGGCATAAAAGTGAGGCAAAGGTCAAGGTATTGAATAAGGAGAAACTAGAGTGGCTCAGTGAATGTGCACAGAACGAGAAAGAAGCTCTGTAGAAACACATGGGCGTATCCCCAACATGGTGCTATTCCATTCAGACAAAGCACCATTAACTGAACTTGCATACTTTCCTAACTCTAGTAACATTTCATGCACAGTGATGGGTGCTATTTATTCTGCATAAAACATGCTAGTACAGCTATAATGCTTCTGTGCATATGCTAACTTATTATACTCATTACATAAAATTAAATATAACAATCAAAGTAAACACAGACAGTGTACAGCAGACCTTAATTCCAGTACTGCATTATTTCTGAAATGCTTCATCTCAATACTGTAATAAGAATCACTTGGTCTGCATTTGAGAATATGTAATGTTACAAATATCTTTATTAAAGATGACCAAAATTAGAAAAAACTTACCCTAATATCAGAAAAAAATATATATATATATGAATAAGAACATTTCTGATAGTACAGCCTTTTTGGAAAGAGTATAGATGCTGAAACAATAATCTAATTCTCACAAAAAGCTTAGAAACATTTCAAAGTAGACAAGAAGTAGATTAGGGGCATGATCTCACAGTTAAGTACTATTGAAGAGTTTACTTAATATGAAATATCTAAAACTCAAAGTAACAATTTATTCAATGATTTTAAAGACATGGAACACCTAGCATCTACCTGTTATTTTAATGAGTAAAAGCAAGACCAAAAATTTAAAATCTATTTTGAAATCTATCTTAGCATTATTATAAACAAATGTGAATACATCTAAACTAAGGTTTTCTTTGCTTACTTTGCCATCATGATTGAACACTTACGAAAAAGCAGTTAACTGCTGAAACAATACAAACCTCCATCGAAAAGGTGAGTACCTATTTAATTCACAGTTAGAGACAGTGTTACGAACATAAATAAGCAAATGTAATTAAAGAGATTTATCTATGTGCACCACATCATCTAAAGAGAAAGTATCATCTTTTGTAACATGTTCTGCACCTCACACTAGGATATATTTTGTACTGCTGATCCATTTGGTTTTCTTTATTTACCTCCATTTCTTGAAGATGCTCCAATCAATTTTAAATTAATAGACTTTCCCCCCCCCCCCCAAATAAGCAGACTGTATTTAACTGACATAATATGAATGTTACAGACGACTGATTTTGTTTCCTGGAGTACACCAATGTCTTTACCTTTTATTTTGCATTCTAGTCTCTGGGACCATACTCTGAGTTTATAATGAGTTCATTCCAGCAAGATAAAGTTGTGATTTAATTCACTTTATGTAGTGAATGTTATTGATCAAAACAGGCATATAATTCCTTCTTTACAATGACAACATTTATAAAGGCTTTTTTTTTTTAGCAGAAACCTATGATTTGATATGAACAATGACTTTTCTTAAAAAGTAAACGTTAAATTCACTATTTAACACTGCTATTTTACAAAATTGCTGAGTTAAACAAATATTAACCTATAGCCATATTTAATTTAATCCCCTATTTGTATTTGGTATATTTTTATACCAAATTTTATTGCAACTAAATGATAAATTTCAACATTTTACCATTTTTGAACCCTTTACAGTATTTCATATTTGGATATTTCTAGCATTTCCCTCACTGAAGTCAATGTAACTATTAAAGAACAACATGCAGGTATGTCAATCTTTTTCAGCCTGCTGGCATAAACAAACATGTATCTCATTCAAATATTCTTCTTTAAATCTATTGACTAACAATGAAAACTATGACACAAAACAAGCATGTTATTCTGCACACACAGAAAACCATATAATGAAATTAAGCTTAACCAAGTAAAGCTTTACTCTTAAAATAATACTTAAAAGTGGAAGAAGGAAACAAAATCCAATGGATTCTTTAGCTGGATGACTCCTTCTCTCCTGCCACCATTTCAGATAAATATTTTTAAGATTATTTCCCTAACAACCAAACAGGAGAGTTAAGATAGTAGTGCCTGTCTCTGTAGGCCCCAGCTTTGGCCAGAAGCTACCTGCCTCCTTAGGAGGGCAGCAGAGATGACCGCCTGCCAGCTCTACAACTGCTGCGTTCAGTCTAACGTATCTCCAAACCAACTTTCATCATTTTAACTGAAAGCTCAGACTCTCTGAATTTCCAAGGACTTTAACAGCTGGAGCTGGTTGTCTGCTATAACAGGGAAATAATTCTTATCGTGCATTAGGTTCCTTAAACTTCATACTCTTATCTAACAACTAGTACTACTAGGTTAAACACAGCTAATGTTGTTTCCAGTTAGCTGCCAGTTGCTGAATTGGATTTATTTATATGAAGCCTAAATTATCAAAACAGCCTTTACTAGGATAATATTCCCATCACATAAAAATGCAATAAAAAGCTTTACTCCAGGCAATCAGTCTTATAAGTAACAGCAGGTTAACCTGAAATATCCCTACATGTCACAAATAGATGTATGTAAAAACTCTTTGTTTAATTTTATAATTACAAATTATCTTACTGAGTTCAGTAGAACAATTCATCTCCAGAGGCATTTTTTATTTGCAAAAATGTTTGCATAATGGGCCATAAAGCATTAAAAAAAACTATTTAACGCTAATTAGCCACTGCAAAACTGTCCTCCCTTCTCTATAGCAAAGGGCAGAAGACAACAACACTGCATAAAAGAAAGATGTGAAGTTTTCTAACCTTAAACAGACGGAAATGCATTCAGTATGTTCTGAACTTCACCAAGCTGTTAGATCCCAGTTTTTCATCATAACTTTTCATCAAAACCATTTTTCAAAGAAAAAAGTTTCTAAATCTACACTACAGCTCCACTGCTCTCAATAGATGCAGTGTGAGGAGGACAGAGCGGAAGAGGGGAAAGCAGAGGAATAAATCAATGAAGTGACCATTTCTAAGATAGTTCTTTTTGGTGCAAAGCAATATAAAATTAGCTGCTGTTGCTAAGAGATATGATTTGCATTTACAAAGCTAACAGCTACAGTTTAAGACACTACTTTCCTGCAGCTGTTTTGTTACCCTCTCTTTGCTGAAAGTCATCACCCCACAATGTTTGGCACAGTGGATGCATTTTTATTCCCTCCTTTTCCCTAGAGTTCCTTTTGCAGCTGATAATCCCACACAAGTCCTTCCTTTTGTCCTTCACATCCCTGGCCAGATGCAACTCCAGCTGGACTTCTTTTTCCTTAACCCCATCCCTGCACATTTGGACAGTGTTCCTCCAGGGTCACCTGCCCTTGATTCCAGCTCTTGCATGCTTCCTTTATAGTTCTGAGTTTTTTCAGGAATTCCTTGCTAACCCATACCACATCTGCTTGATTTCCTGCACACTGGGGTGGGCCACTCTTGAACTCAGGGAGAGAATCTCCCAGGTGATACCTGGTGGACTGCAGCAGCTGGGGACAGCCTCTCAGTGTGCTGCCGCTGCTTCTGTTGACTCTGCTTGAGGGCAGCAGCCTCTGGCTGAAGTCATGTCTTAACTGCCACAATAAGGCTGGCTAGATCTCATCTGTCAGAGCCTGGAAAGGAGTCTAAAACCCCAGCTGGAGAAAAAAGTAAGCCTATTTTATTTTGTACTGAAATGACCTAGCATGCAGTTAGTTACAATTAGACAAATCGACAGTAATGGAAGTTAGGGAGTCACGCTACAGCTGTTTTGCAAGTGAACACCTTGTAATAACAAATGAGTTACATTAGAATCTACTTACCTAACCACTAGCAAATAACCCAAAGAGCAACTTATAAAAAGAATGAATGCACATGTTGAAAGTACAAGTGCCGTTGTACAGAAACATTTCGTGTACCACTTCACTGAAAGAAAAGTTTAGTACAGGAAAAAGAAAAGCCTAAGAAGTGTCCAAGGTGGAAACACTTTGGTGTGTTACAACTAATGGACATTTTATTTTATTTTAATGGATGCATTTCATCATGTTTGTAAATAGAGGAGTGCTTCAGACTCAACAGGAAATTAATATAGCTTTTGAGAACCAGAAGCTGCATTATTTTAATAAATAGAAATTCCAGCAAGGCAGATGAAGTAACTGCCTACTCTGAGAAGAGGGATAAACTACTCTGCCTTAAATTATAAAAATTTTAGTAGCATAACAAAACAGGTGCTGTAGTAAAACCACAATTTGATTCCCAGCATAAACGTAAGAATGATAATTTACAGTCAGCAGCCGCTACACGTAACTTTGACTAAAGCACATGAACTGAAACATTCTGCTTGGAGGAAGCTGAACAGAATTGGTACAAACTTGTGCTGATTACTGCCTGGTTTCATCTCCACTGTAGGTGATGCTGTGTGTACTAAAAGAAAGACACTACCGAATGCACCAATTTTTCAGTTACATTTTTTCATGACCAGTGGTGAACTAAACAAATTCAGTTAAGGTATAACATTTGGAAATTAACTGGATAAGTGATGAGTAAGAATAAACATAATTGAGAAAGATGGACATGTTGCCAAATATTAATAAAGATATGATTAATCTCATTTTGAACAGTCCTTTCAACTACTCTTGGGACAAGTATTCATTATTAGATCTTTAAAATGTCAGTAACAAATTTTGTCTATTTCACCAATTCCAGAATTTATAGTTCACTTACAAGCAATTTTAGCTAGGTTGATCTATTAAAACAATACTGTTTAAGATAATTATATTTGTTTTGTTACATACTGGATTGCTACACAGCACATTTTTAACTCATATAATCAGTACAAATGATCAATGCAATATCACAAACTTATTTTCTTTTTCACTGAAACAGAAATAGAGCCATAAAGGTTAACTTCACAGAAAAAGTATCAGCCTACCGCATTAAAGCACAAAGACAGGAGACAGTTATTTATGGACCGCTGTTCACCATTATCCTTTTCGGATTCTACAAGAAGGCTAAATATTGATGCATTCCCAAGTCACCTTTTCCCCCCCTTTGGTGTTAACAAGGAGGAGTGTGTTTTTGATGCTCCCAATTTGTCAAGATCAGGTGAACTGAATGGTTTTACAGAGAACGCTATTCCAACTCCTTTAGGGGCTATAAAACCACATTAAACTCTGCTTGTTATTAATAATTCATTGCACCTTCCGTAGTTCACTACAGGGGCATCACTCTTAGGGCATCATTCTTATTGAAACAGCTTAACAGGAAAAGTCAGATAAACAGTGTTACCATTAAAATGAGAATAAGCCTACCGTCATGAACTCTGGAAAACTGAAAGCTCTACAGACCTCCATTTTTTATAATTTCCAGGCTAAATTCAGCGTTCTACACTCCCTTCTAAAACTTGATATTAACAATAGATCAGTAAAAACTACAAAATTTCTTCTATCTACCAAGATTTGGCTTATCTGCAAATTTGAAGAGTCGGATTTCTGCACATCTAGGTATACTGTGAATGTATTCATGCTCTCATTATTCTGAGACCCATTTACTTCAATTTTTATTCAATTTATGTATTCTTCAATATTTATTTCAATTATGGATTAAACAAGGCACATCCCACAAAATGTAATTATGATGCAAAATTTGACTTGAAATTATAACACTTTTCAATGTAGTAAAACAAACTAAGTCAGTTACAATAAACACCAATTAGTATACATAAATAAAGAATGTGTGACTTTGTTCTTCATGGTCATGGAAGAGATGGCTCATACAGAATTACGTCACATATTACGTATTTGACTAAAACGCGCATGACAACAATTAAATAGACACATTCAAAAAAAAGGCATTCCACATAAGCGTATTAAGGAAGGGATTAGAGACCCAAACTGTATTTGTGCAATTTACCTCAATACTAATTTTGCTCCATTAGGTATCAGTACAATAGCATTGGGAAAAAAATGAAACAGGAAAAAAAAGAAAGATTTTTATTTATAAAATTAATTACTTCTGGTTTGAAAGGAAAGCAAGTCCATTTCAAACGCTTAGTCTGCTGAGTAAAATGATAACTTATGCATTAAGATTTTCTAGTCATATGAAAATCAGAATTCCAACTTAGATTCTTTTAATTAACAATAAAAAGCACTGTTAAGTGTTAGTTAACTTCCACTAAAAATATATATATTTTTTTTTTTTAATCTGCTACTGTATTACCTTTAGATTTAACTTCTATGAAGAATAATGTTACTTAATGTATGCTTTAGGTCTTCTTGTACACTGGTGTTAAGAAGGACAAAAACTAATCCCGAGTGTGAAAAGAATAATATATGTATGTTCAACCTCATTACAATCCACATCTATTTTTGCTCATATTTATGGGATGGGAGTGGAAATTGTTTAATACAAATATTCTTCATTGAGATTTGATTTGTTCTTGTTGTTCTGGTACACAGCTTATCTCCTGGGTTTTGAAGTCAAACACTTATAATGGTCAATACAATCCTATCTAGTCCACACCTGTAGATAGGAATGCAGGGGAAAAAAAGCAAAGAAAAACGTATGTTCTGCTTGAAGGACTGAGGAGACAATCAATATTGCTTGTCAATTCTCGTATTGTACTCGCACACATTTGGACAATTTAATTCTCCAAGGAAGGATGAAAACAAGAAAAGCCTTAAACTAAAGAATAAAGGAAAAGTAGATACTTTAAAACTGACAGCTAATTACTCAAAGCAACTGAAGAATATATTCCATAAATATTTATTTAGAATTTTTACCTGGGATAGTTCAAGGAACAGACAAAAATCCCAAGTATGGGGACTTAATATATTATTATAATATAATAATAATAATATATAATTATATAACTACATATTATAATATAATAATATATTATTATATTAATGTCATTAATATTGCAGCTCAGGAAAAAGCAATTTCTAGGTAACCTATTTGAGCTCCAGAAATCTTTTTAAAAATTTAACAAAAATATTTAGAAAAAAGTTGGACTTTGCAGATAGGAAAATGCAGAACTCCAAACAATATGAAATTCTAAAGAAAATCTAAGACCTGCCTCCCATGCAGGAAATATTACTTATTAATATCCTCATATGAGGTTACTCTTGTAAGAAATTATACTCCCATGCTGCCATGAAAGGATGGCAGATTAATTGCTTAAATAAAAATCTGGTAGATAAAAACCTCCAAGACCTCAAAATGCTTAGCACTGTTAATTTTAAGTTAAAAGTCAGATCTTCCAGGTAAGCCTCCACATGAAACTCAAACTCATCCAAATCATCACCACCTTATATAAATAAGGAGAAAGAACAGTCACAATGGCTACAATACTTATGGAAGCAGCTGGAAGTAGGAAAAAGCAGGAATGGGAAGGGTTGTTTTTTCCTGAAATATAACTATCACTTTCAAAGCAGTATGTATGGTTGTGAGGATGGAGAAACCTGGAAAGAACCAGAAAGGAAAACAGGTCACCCCCAGACAAGAGTAGAACTCTCCTTTCCAAATTCTGTGTATTCCATAATACATAAGTATGGATAAAGAAGCTCTGCCTTTTTAGTAGTAGTACTTAAGAGAATAAAATCCTTCCCTCCTGCTTTTCACCTTCAGCGAGATATTTCAACTCATCCCCACCTCTAAGCTTACATGGGCTATGTTCTGGCCAGTTGCTTCACCCTTCCTCATTGTAATTTTCAGGATACTTGGGTCTGACTTCTTTGGAGAAGTAGGTACAATACCTGAAAATCTTATTTCTATTAAGAAATAAGGTACTAATGAACCACTTGCTGTAAATTGCACTCAGCATCCAGCACAGATAAATGACAAAAGGGCAAAGCCTCTGAGGTATATAAGACTAAAGAATTTTACTACTACACTTTGGACATATTTTGGAGGAAAAAGACGACTGTCTTTATTGTCTGTATCATCATTCTGTAGATATATTATCTACATAATTGTAAAGACAAATTTTAGAGGAATCATTTCTGATTATGTTGCAAAAACAAGGACAGTCAGGCTTTTAGATACTGACTCTTTACGCTGAGTACAATACCTGTTCCCTGGTGTTTCACATTCACTCCCTACTCAGCAATGTATTAGCCCAGGAAGGTTGTTTTTCCTGACATAAACCCCAATGACAAACAGAATTGCATTACTGCCTTACAGTAAAAACAGCTGTTACGACTTCTCAAAAAGTCACTTATTTCTCTTAAGATAGTTGACATCTAAATCTGGGAAGCTGGGAGGCAATAAAAGCGACCCAAACTTTCCATCTAAAGAAATCTACATTATTTCACAATGTCTTCACTGCTAAATAAACAGAGCCTAATTCTCTAGTAAAGATATGCAGCAAGAAGATATGCAGCAAGAAGATATGCATAACAATTTCATTTAGATAAAATGAACAAAGAAAACAAACATTTCTTGATCTTGTATCTTAACCCCCCTCTGTTTGCACAAATGGCAAAGTAAATTAAGACTCTGCCTGTGCACACAGTCCTTTGTCCTCAAAGGGCTGCCTAATCATATTCATGTCTCAAAATGAAGTAAGATTTCAAAAGCTGTATTCACACGAAATCAACTGATTTTTTGCGTGTGGCAATTGCATCCTAAATTGGTTTACAGCAGGCTGTCTGCTTTCTCTTAGCTCAGGAAACTGATTAGATGAACAGTTCTAAAATAACACATTTGAAAAGAAATGAGAGTTAATACTGCATACTTATTTCACATAGTGACATGCAAGGACTTCTCAGCTCCTTAACAGAATTATATCAATTGTCCCTCTACTGCCCGTGGAGATTCCTTATATTTTCAGTTTTACTTCTATTGAAGAGAAAGTTGATTGCTTAATATTGAAAAATCAGGAATGGAAAATATTTTTAAACTACTGTCAGTGTCAGATGAAAGTAGGAAATGCCACACCTTCAGAAGTGTAATGCACTATGAGAAACATCTTAAATCCTGTCATTGAATATATGTAATAATATATGCAAGAGTTACGTAGTACTATTTGAAGGTTAGATGGTATTTTAATGGAAAACACTACAAAAGTGAGAATAAAGGAATCAAATCCTTAACGTATTTGTGATGGAACATCACAAAGCTGAACTCGCAAAACAGCCTGATCACTTTAATGCAAGTTACCTGACTTGGTCAGGAAGTTACCTGGCTAAGAAACCAAAATCTCAGCAAAAGGTAAGCATATTAACATACAGCATCTGTTCACTGATTTGATACACTGTTGGATTAGCTATATAGCATTACATGCAATATTAAAGTATCTGATGCTTGTTAAATGCGTAATTATTTTTCTCTTCATATTAATAAGAAAAAAATAATTCAGAGATGCATTTCTATAACACCTAAGCAGACCTGCACACAAAACACAGTATGCAAAAACAAAAAAACTACCCATGTTAAGTACCTATAACTCTCAATAGTTCTCAAGTACGAATGAGAACGGAAATTTATGGATTGAAGTATCAGCCAGCTGAATTCAGACAGCACAGGTGAACTTTCAGAGCACTTCAGGGATCAGCTGCATTACTCCTGTTGATTTTAGGACAGGTTATTCGTAGTCCTGTGTTTGTCCACAGAACAAGTAAGCCACAAGAAATGGCTCCTGAAGTGCCTCCACCAAGCTTCAAATGTTTAGCAAAACTGATGTGGCCAAATCCCCATGCTGTACTTTAAAATAGTGAGTTTTAATGTTATTTCAGAGCAGTGTTCAGTACTTTTATAAGGCTGTAATGCATTTTCGTTTTACCTGTATGGGGAAAAAGAAGAATGGAAAACAGCAGGAAATCAGCTATTCTAAGAAAGGAAGGCATAAAATGTAAACATATTGAAATAAAGAAGCAAATGAAGAAACTCTTTGTTTCCTTTATTAGAAATATGGGAAACAGATTGTGCTCATCTTGCTTAGGGCCAAGAGCTGCACTGTGTGGAATTCAGCCAGGCTCCGCCACACAGCTCACTACGGAGTTTTGCTGTGTTAAAGAGTAAACCAGATGGGACATTTGCTTCCAACAAGATAATTCTAATGGAAATTGCTAAAAGTACTGTAAAATAAACTTTTCAGCTTCATCTGCTATTTTATTGCATACAATGAGGGCCTTCAGAAAAAGTAGAATACGAAAAAACAGAAAATTTTAAAAATCGAAACATCAGACAGTTTTCAGATTTATCTGCCTCAGAGCTCCATCTGTTTACATAAAGGACACATCAGGCTAAAGCTAGGTCAAATGTAAGTGCAGAGTTAATATCAACAAAATACTTTAAGATTATGTAAAGTCAATAATCCAAAATACTTGACTTGACAGTGAGCCTGCAGATTCATATAGATTGGAGAAAAAATACAAAGCATGTCAACAGACTGCTACACCCAGGGCCCAGTAAGACTGTAATAGACAGCAACCTTTTAGTTAAAGATCATTAAGTCAACATCTCAAGTTCTTAGGAGAACCCCACATTTTCCAGATGAGCTACAAAAGACTAAAGAAGGAATTACATTACGTATACCTTCTGTTCTTGACATCTTCTCGTAAGCCTAAGAATTATGCCCTGACTCTGCTAGAGCAAAATGACAAGTGTTTTTTTGTTGTTGTTGTTTCTCTTTTTTAGATCAAAAAACTGTTCCTGGCAGTAAACAGCTTTGGCTGCAACCATGTGATCACAACAAATTTATCCTTACAAGAAGAAAAACGGTCATAAATGCACTGTGTTGTAAACAAAGTAGTTCAGATACCTACTGAGCCTAATGCTTCTACAAAAGTGGGTCAATAAGCATACGGAGACAGGGTCATGCTTCATTTGTGACAAGTTTGGCAAGTTATACAGTTTGGCAAGTAGAGGTAACTACAACTAAAAATTTACTGTTATAATGGGCAATACATACATAAATTAATCCTGCTCTCTCAGACCAAAAACTGCTCTAAGCTCACTTTTGTTCATGAGGAACTGGTCTACAGCAGACTTAGATGTTCTTTATAAACAGCCTTTGACTTTGTCCTGCCATGTTTCTTCAATCAGCTGCAGAGCAGACTGGAATGAAATTGATATGATTGGATAAAAGAAAATCAAATTTTTTCAACATTTAGTTTCAGTAATCTGATTACGAAGCTTTTAGTAATAGTGTAATTACTTTGAAGTTCTGAACATATGTTTCCACTGAAAGTATTCCACAGAGGACACAGTATCAGAAAAGGGAAGAAATGCAAAGATAAATGTACCAAAAATATGTCAGCTCATCACAAAAAGTAAAATTGAAAGGAGAACCATATGCCATAGACATAATATGATGTCCAATATGAACCTCTTTCACTTCCATCATCCACAATTCCTTTATTTAACACCAATGAGGAAAGCAGAAAATACTTTTTCCGTGACCTCAAAGAATATCACCAGAAATGTACAGGATTAACATATTTAAAAGAAAGGAAAACCAACACAAAAATTACTAAGGTAGAAGGCAACTGAACACTGTTCCTTGAATTCTGAAGGGAAAATTCAGTCAGTGCTAATGTTTCCACTGATGGAAAGGGTGCCTTAGAGAAATGTCTCACACCGTCTTGAAAAGCCCAAATATTTCAGCTTCTTGTGATTCACGCTCTTTTGAAGTTAACTAAATATCCTTAGCTCTATACACTAGAAGTTATTAAATCTGATATATTAGATCTGACACAAGACAGTTCTATTGTCTAAATTTACCAGAAGAAGAAAAACAAATCAATGAACTATGAGGGCAAATTCACCATTGAGCAAAACATTTAGAAATCTTACACAAAAGATGTAGAAAAGATCACCACAAATAGTAGAAAAATACAGGAAAAAGAAATGAAACTAGTGAAACCATGGCATCGTGCAGAAAAGCTTTACATTTACAGAGAAAAACAGTGATGAACAAAGCCAAGCATATCTTGTTAGTGGAAAAAACAAGGTTTGTTTTTAATAACAATTTAACAACGCAAATGGATTTGTTTCAGTGCTCATCTATATCATCACAAGCAAGCTTAGTATATAATAATCCTACTCTTTTATATAGTACACCAGTAAAATTCAAGAATTCTGTAATGACATCAGATTTCGCAGATAAAGAAAAGTGAACAAGGGTGCCTGAGTGATAGTAAATGTATTGTTCACAGCACCTCCACAAATAATATGGCACAACCAACACTTTCTGATGGCAAATGCTCTAAAAAGCTGTTCTTTAATTTCCTGAACATTAATATATTATAACCTTGCTGTCCTTTAAACTACTATGGAATGACAGGCTCTTTCCTCAATTAGTATCTTCATTCATCTTTACCAGCTTCTGCTGCTCTTAAACAATAAATCAAATCAACTTCTAAATGCTTTTCTTTAATATACTCAGTTCAAGATTGCATACACTCTCAGACAACGGGTTTAAGCTTAGAGGTTAAAGGCATAGACTGTGACCATAAAAGACCTTATAAAATCACAGAACACAAGGCAAGTAAAAAAATGATTTTTTGAATTTTTTTTCTTACCAAAAGATCTATGCTACAAGGACAAATAACACATAGCAAAAGAACTTTTGATGTATACAGAGAATAAATAAATCATACTGGAATCTTACATTTCCAAATGCATGGTCAAAAATGGAAAGCATTAATGTCAAGTCACTCTTTCAAAATGTTCATTTGATAGCCAACCGTCTTTTATCATTCGGCTTAGCTCAAACCAGCTAACTACAGGAAATCTTCAGTCTTCCTTAGAAATCATAACTGGAAGTCAAGCTCACAGGTATGGTTTAAAAACTGTCTTCAGGATCCCAATAATTTCTTCTGGAGACCCCATCTGGAGTGCTGCATTTAACTCTGGGGCCCCCAGCACATGCAGGAGATGGACCTATTAGAGTGAGTCCAGAGGAGGGCCACAAGGATGATCAGAGGCTGGAGCACCTCTCTTCTGCAGACAGGCTGAGGCTGTTGGGGTTGTTCAGCCTGGAGAAGAGAAGGCCCCGGGCAGACCTTTTTGCACCCTTCCAGTATCTACAGGGGGCTGCAGGAAAGCTGAGGAGGAACTCTTTGTCAGGGAGTGGAGTGATAAGAGGGAAGGTTTAGATCAGATATTAGGAAGAAATTCTTTACTGAAGAAAGCACTTCAGTGCAGGTGAGGCACTAGAACAGGCTGCCCAGAGAAGCTGTGGATGTCCCATCCCTGGAGGTGTTCAAGGCCAGGTTGGATGGGGCTTTGGGCAACCTGGTCTGGTGGGAGGTGTCCCTGCCCATGGCAGGGGATTTGGAACTGGATGGTCTTTAAGGTCCCTTCCAACCCAAACCACTCTGTGATTCTATGATATCATAAATACAGAGGTCATTAGAGAAGAGCCTGAGGTTTTTATAGTCAGAGTTTAAAAACTTTTCTCCATTCAAAACGTTAGCATGAACAGAGGTATTAATTTCTGCAGATGGCCTGAAATGATTCCAAAGTCCAAAAGAGCTTTTGAAAAAAAAAAAGTTACCCTCACTGCCTAGAATACGTCAGAGATTAAAAAAGCAGGAAAACATGATTAATTTATCTGAAGCACTTAATTTACAAAGCCACTTCTTTTGGAAAGCACTATCAGATATTTAGAAGGAATTGCTGAAGATGCTGTGGCTTACACAAGATAGGCATATAGCCATTGTAAAACAGAAGACATCACTATGTCCTACATAAAGGTAATATGTATTTAGTGCATCATAATTGTGACAAATTATTACTGAAATGTTCTGACTGAATTCATGAGAACTCATTAATTGAACAGATTGATTTGAGAGATGCATGTTTACCGGTACAAGGACCAGCTACCACAGTAGAAATGTCTGGACATTAAGTAAGAGGCAGCCTTACAATTAATTGATCAATAATTTCTACCCTTAAGATTGTTGAACTCAAATTTAATTTTGACAAATGTCTGGAAAAAATTGAATGATTCCTCGTCTCATCATTTTAATACAGATTTTATAATCTGTGTGTGGCAAATCTCTCAGTTATTTTCATAACCCTTAAAAGAATAACTTTTGTGCTAGATTTTTTCCTAGGTCAAACATTAACATTGCAAATGTAGATGTGAAAATGTTTATAAACTGATGCAATATAAAAGCTACTAAACCATCTTTTGGGCAATATAATGAGGCAGGCCCCACTCTGCCTCAAAAAGTGTAGAGCAGTGATCTGATTTTCTCCATCTTGTCCAACCTCAGGAAGAAAACAAATGAGAGGTTTCCAATAGATTCTTGAATTGCTGTGTAAGGTCATCCATCTTTCCACTCTTTTTACACTGACAAAATACAAAGGGACTGGGGGAGGCCTACAGTACAATATTTGGAAACTGAAAAAAATGTTACAATACAGTTTTTAAAGATCATAATTTACTATATTAAAATTTAGCTACTTATGAAATAAGCCCTACTAAAATGTAAACACTTGCAAGATACAACACACTGTAGTTCAGAAGGTAGAAATAATGTATTATGAAATAAGACAATTATATAATTAAAGCCTGCCTACTAATAATCTTCAAACTGAACTTGACAGTTGCATTCTGTGAATTCTGGGTGTAGTGCTGTATATTTCTAACATTTCCATTTTTTTCTTCTTTTAACGGAAAACTCCATACATCACTGGCTACATTTTGTGTTGATATTCAGTACAATACTTATGTACAATGCACCACATACACACACACACACAATCAATAAATAATGGAATTGATTGAAGAGAATGAACTGTATCTCTTTTACATAAAACTACTTTGCAAAGTAACAGTTTCCACTAGTGGCTGTACTTTCCCTTGGGCTTCTACTAAATACAGTGACTTGAAAATCCTGCACCATTCTCAGTATTGTTGTCTGCTTCTGTAGCTTGACCACTTACACAACAGACAGTCTCATGGTACAGCATATGTTAGTTCTATAAATCCATTTGAGTAAATGGGGATGTATGTTTCTAATTAGGAAAGCTACTCCACTTCTTGAGGCAACACTATCAAAACAGAATCCAATAATGGCTTCAGCTGTCAATGCACCTACAAAAATCACATGCATTACTTTGGCAAGGTCTCTTAAGCAGTAGCATTTGCTGCTATTCACTACAAAATATCATATAAGTTTGCATATTTTGTTAGAATAGGCCTTTTTCTAATTACTTCCAGTTAGCAGTGGAATTTGGAATTCTTAGTTTTGTTCTTATCTCAGATAGGTTGGAACAAATATTTTCACAGATAAAAATAGATACTATAGTCACACATTCATTATGCAAGAATTTCTTTCCTGCTACAAATGCTGTTTTCAGTTTATCTTCGTCATTTTGAAAAACTGAGAGAGGAATTCATACATAATCCTCTTCCTTTGGTCCAAAGGACTGTGAAATCCTTGGTCGCTCTGGATGTGTTCCTGACATCAGTAGAAGCTGAGCATATGCCACAGTAATTGAGGGTGAACATACACAGGAAGGACTACACAGATCAAAATGCATCCTGCTAAAATTGTTGTCTTATTTTTGCTCTCTCCTTCTGCACTTCCCACTTATCTTGAGCAGACATTGATGTTCACTGGGCCCTTCCATGAGGATGATATCCAGCAAAAATGGGCAGGTTTTTTACTACAATAGTAAATTTAATTAGTTCAACAGTCAAATTAGTAATATGGTCAGTGAGAGGAATGAGGCATGATGCACAGATGGCAGCAGAGAATGTGGGGGAGAAGGAAGGGAAGAAGAAATAGGAACAGTACCTTTTCATGACTGATTAATCTACATGTGAATTGACTTACACAACTCTACTACCACAAGTATTTAGCACAATACAGAAGCAGATCTTACACACATATTTATCCTATCCACTCACCATCCCATTTTCAGATATACCACTACTAACCAGACAACAGAGAAAAGGGTAGGACTCTTCCTCTTCCAGGAAACAAATCCAAAATGCCCACATATATCTAACAGAATCCAAAAGTCTTTTAAAAATAACCAATTTTGTATGATATTAACTTTCTAAAACCTTACTGATAAAGTCATAACAAAACATTTTGTAGGAAAAGAATCAACAAAATACATATCCAGTAAAACAAATGCTGTCTCCTGATGCAGTTCTGTACATCTTACAATACAATTACACTTGCAGAACAAAAAGGCTTGAAACACGTCATGCGTACAAAATGCAAGTACTCTTTTATATTCAGATTTCATTTTATATTTAATCAAATTAAACATCAGAAAGATTATTCCACACATTCCTGAAGTGTCTTAGTGATCTACAACTCAAAAATACCATTATTCCGGTGAAAAGTATGTATTGTGGTAGAAACATCCAGGGTGTTATATTAAACAAAATAGAATATCAAGATGACTAAACAACCAACCAACCCTCTAATTAGACAACTCCCCAAACACTTTTCCTTTGGTTGCTAAGCTGGCACCAACCTGTGCATCCCCAAGCCTGCCACTGGGACTTGATAGCAACTTCCAAATAAGATTGCCTTGCATTACGTTTCCTTATGCATTTTATGGGAACTGTAAACAATTATTATCTTTCAAGGAGTATGACAACCACAGTAGGAAATGCAAATATGACAGTTACACCCCATTTCAGGAGTCAGAATCGGTCCAGCGCAACTTGTGGGACTGCAGTTTTCCATCGCTAATCTCCCATGGCAGCAGAACCATAGAACCGAATCATAAAACCACTAAGGTTGGAAACATCCTCCATGCCCCTAAGCACCATGTCCAACCTTTCCTTGAAGCTCAGCCCGCAGCAGGAGAGGCTGCCATGGGAAGGGAGAGGAGGCTGATGCTGCCTGGCACTGCCCAGCCTCTCTGGAAGGTCCCTTACTGGGATCTCGGGTGAGGGGGGGGGACGCAGGGCCTGGGGTTCCCCTCCCAGGTCCCCGAGGGCAGCTTTGCCCCCTGCCATTCAGAGCCCTGTCCTGTGACACCACTAGCACCAATGACCTATGCTGTGCATTTTTCTAAGGAGAAGAAAACTTGTTTTCTTAGGCCACTTTGCATGAGAGGCATAGGGTAAAAGAAAACGTTATACTCTCTGATGTAAAACTCTGTCATTTTAAAAATATGCACTGCTTTCAAGTAATTCCCACATGCTCAAAATACGGCATGTGATTTCAAAGGCACTAATCTGGAGTGAAACTAAGAAATAAAATGATTGAATATTGTTTTCCTCAAAATAGACAAATATTTCGAAGAGCTTTGGCCTTTTACAAGGCACGGGGGATAGTAAAATTATACATTCCTACAAGTCAGCTATGCCACATTACTGATTTCTAAGTCCTCTGTTAGGAAGCAGTACACTTCTTAACACTTAACTAAACATCAGTGTTTATCAGCCTGCGGGCCACCTGTCTTTGACGTCCACTATTTTAATTTGTTGCAAAAACTCTTCATAGAGCTCAGAGACTGACATAAAGCACAAGATGTTGAATTTCATGCTTTAGAACCTAGCAAATCTTTGAAAAAGCCAGGCATAGTGCATCCTAGAAATACACAAACACATAGCTGACTCCGCCTTTCCTCCCTCCAACACCCACAGCAGCAGCAGATGCTGTATCACTTCTTTCGTGTAGTTACCCTCTTCCAGTGAAAGCTGATCTGGATGTTAAATTTGCATAACATACTTCAGTAAACTACAAGTTCAAAAACTTGGTAGGAATAATCTCAGTTTGCTATTAAGGATTTCCTTAATGGGAACCCTTCTTTTAAATTCAAGATTTTTTTTTCCCCACTTTAGTTCAAAATGTTTATATGAAGTTGGACTGAGCATGATGACTGGTGGACTTCTATGGGTACAAGCACCTGATTTTGGAAACTGTACTGGTGACAGAAGAGCTTTACACAATCACAGAATCGTCTAGGTTGGAAGAGACCTCCAAGATCATCTAGTCCAACCTCTGCCCTAACACTAACAAGTCCTCCACTAAACCATATCACTAAGGGCTACATCTAAACGTCTTTTAAAGACCTCCAGGGATGGCAACTCAACCACCTCCCTGGGCACCCCATTCCAATGCCTAACAACCCTTTCAGTAAAGAAGTTCTTCCTAATATCCAACCTAAACCTCCCCTGGCGCAACTTTCGCCCATTCCCCCTCGTCCTGTCACCAGGCACATGGGAGAATAGACCAATACCCACCTCTCTACAGCCTCCTTTAAGGTACCTATAGAGAGCGATGAGGTCTCCCCTGAGCCTCCTCTTCTCCAGGCTGAACAAGCCCAGCTCCCTCAGCCGCTCCTCGTAAGACTTGTTCTCCAGACCCCTCACCAGCTTCGTTGCCCTTCTCTGGACTCGCTCGAGCACGTCCATGTCCTTCTTGTAGCGAGGGGCCCAAAACTGGACACAGTACTCAAGGTGCGGCCTCACCAGAGCCGAGTACAGGGGGACAATCACCTCCCTAGACCTGCTGGCCACACTGCTTCTTATGCAAGCCAGGATGCTGTTGGCCTTCTTGGCCATCTGAGCACACTGCTGGCTCATATTCAGCCAACTATCAACCAGTACTCCCAGGTCCTTCTTCGCCAGGCAGCTTTCCAGCCACTCATCTCCCAGCCTGTAGCTCTGCTTGGGGTTGTTGCGCCCCAGATGCAGGACCCGGCACTTGGCCTTGTTGAACTTCATACAGTTGACCTCAGCCCATCGCTCCAGCCTATCCAGATCCTCCTGCAGAGCCTTCCTGCCCTCGAGCAGATCGACACACGCACCTAACTTGGTGTCATCTGCAAACTTACTGAGGGTGCACTCGATCCCCTCATCCAGGTCATCGATAAAGATATTAAAGAGGACCGGCCCCAGCACTGAGCCCTGGGGGACTCCACTAGTGACCAGCCTCCAACTGGATTTGACTCCATTCACCACAACTCTTTGGGCCCGGCCATCCAGCCAGTTTTTAACCCAACAAAGCGTACGCCAGTCCAAGCCACGAGCAGCCAGTTTCTCGAGGAGAATGCTGTGGGAAACGGTGTCAAAAGCCTTACTGAAGTCAAGGTAGACCACATCCACAGCCTTCCCCTCATCCACCAAGCGCGTCACTTGGTCATAGAAGGAGATCAGGTTCGTCAAGCAGGACCTGCCTTTCATAAACCCATGCTGACTGGGGCTGATCGCCTGCTTGCCCTGCAAGTGCCGCGTGATGACACTCAAGATAATCTGCTCCATGAGCTTCCCTGGCACTGAGGTCAAACTAACAGGCCTATAGTTCCCCGGGTCTACCCTCCGGCCCTTCTTGTAGATGGATGTTTAATAACCTAAGGGATCACAGTACATGGTGTGTGACAAAGTAATACTAACATTTAGGAAGTTACAGTTTCCTTTCAGAACTAACGACTAGATGAACAGAACGCTGCAGAACTCTAACTTTTTTTTTCCCTAGTCTGAACTTATTCAGGGAAATAATGAAAGAGTCCATTCCCGTTTTCATTCTTCAGGGTTATTTTCATAACAATGAGAAACAGAAATACTCATGCACAAAGCAGAGGTTACCAACGCTATGAAAAAGAGCGCAACACAGAGGGGTATGTTCAGTCATCCAGATAGCTAAAACTTTCACCCCAGTTCCCATTCTCCCCTGACTTGATTACTGCTGTATGAACCATATTTCACTGTCAAAGCCCTTCACAACCCGTCCCTACTATCATCTTCATCTCCCATTCTCTACAGAAATGCTGACCTGACAATGCTATCTAGAGGTCATCTGCTACATTTTTTTTTTTTTTAATGGTTTGAGGCTCTCCCCCTTTTTTTTTTTATTCTCTGAGAGATACGTCCTGATAAATTCCATGAAGCCGCCCCCATACCTTCCTGCAAATTTAGTTTAAATCTTTTTTTTTTTATTTTTTCCTATAATGCCTATAGAAAGCTTGCGGATGGCCTTTTCAGGAACATAATATTGCCAACGTTGTTGGCTAAGGAGTAACTTAGCCAATCTAACTGTGGGCTATCAGTTCTCTAGCACCAACACTGGTGCTTGCCTGATACGATATGCAGATATAGGGTATAAAATGAAAAAGGAATAGAACTCCCCCACCCCCAAAGTGTTATTTTGATAACCCAGGTCACTTAACTAGCTCAGTCTGGGGCCAACTGAATACCAGCATCAGCACTAAGGAACACACAGTTGGGTAGTAAGGGGGAAGGCAGGGCAACGAAATTTTCTCCTTAGGTGGCAATCTGCAGCATCACACACCACCACCATTCGTACATGACTTGACAATATAAAGGGCCAAGCAATAAAATAGGGTTAAGGGTTGTCCCGTTATTACAGCCGTATAACTTTGGGGCCACCACACAATGAACTAACTCCAGGAACTGACCCTTTTTAAAAAGGATCAGCTTCTGGATTATTTTTCGACTTCACAGTGTGCCTGAAGAGACCAATGCTCTGCTGCAACTGAAAGATTCGTTCCTTGTTGTAAGGGCAGGAATGAGCAATGTACAGCAAGAGAAACAGCAATACCCAGAGACAGCACTGCTGTAGCCTAATTTGTAACATTAAAACAAAGCCTCACACTAACCTGGGTTTTAAGTCCGTGTGTTAAATCTCATTTGTATCCTGTGTTATACCTATGCTATTTAGCACATAGCACTGCTGTTTGTTTTTTTTGTTGTTGTTTGGTCTTTTTTTTTGTCTGTATTTAGGGAACTCTCAGACTGTGGTGCTACAAATACAACATTTGTTTAGTTTGTTGTTGTTGTTATTGCTAATGCATAAAATAGAAGTATCTCAAGGAGCTGTTTATCAAGTGTACTTGGCTGAGCAAAGTTGTTGTTTTCCCTATTTGAAAATATATTTCAAGAGTCCAAACCTGAAGTTGTTGGTTTTTTTTTTGGTGAAGTTGAGGACCTAACTATAAACTAAATTTCCACGATTTATTTTGACTTTTAAGTAACCCTTTAAGAAGCCTACATAACCCTGCCATCTAAATAAAAATAAATCGGAAAACTGATAAATTTACAGAACTGCTAGCTTCCCACGGTAAGAAACTAGTAGTAGTATAAAACACCAAATAACATTATTAGCTTTGTATATTTTTTCAAATTTTAACACAAATATTTACTGATTCCACTGTATTTGCTTGACACAGCAAACAGTGAAGCAGAAGACTTGATAATACTTATTTGTTAAAAGGTGACATTATTGTGACAAGATAGCAACATAAAAGCTGTATGCTGCTAAAGAGCTGAGAAACGGGTTACTTCACTTGCTGTTTATGATAGCCTATGATTAGCATTTGTTGTCACATTTCCTGCTACAGTTTTAGCCTTCTTCACCACAGGACACAGATTAGCAATGGTGCATCAAATTACACTGCTGGGAATTTTGCGACCTGAAAAATTTCTCTTATCAAATTAACTTAGGTGCACATGCCTATGGGAAGTTTTTGTCCAGGTCTTGTCAACCCACAAAAAATATCTTTTATCATCTTTCAAAATAACACTAATGTATTTACTTTCTGACCAATCTGATGTTCATTGCTAATTTAAAAAAAACAGCCCTCAACTTGATAATATCCTCATATTTTTGTGGCCATCTTTATTATTCTTTAAAGCAAAAAGCAAATAGTAAACAACATCATCCACAAGACCTACTGATACTCTACCACTTACATTTTCTTTCCAAAGCAAATGACCTCTCTTTAGCAGTTACAGAAAATGATTAAGAAATGTTAATTAGAATTAGTCAATGAATGGCTAATTAAGTCAACCAAGAAATATTTCACATGTAAAATCGTAATAATGAAACATGTTCCATTAGTTTATGGCTTACAAGAACAATCAGGGTTTTCGTTTCTACAACCATATTTAAATACAACCCTCTCACCATTTCATCATGACTATTACTCCATAATTACATCATTAGCTAACAGTATTTTCTCTCTCATTTTAGTGGTAGAAAAAATTTGACCTTAAAATTATTATCAATAATCATTCTGAAAAAACAAGACTTGCATGTAAACTAACAGCAAACTCATTGCAAAATACGTTTCATAAATACTTAAGGCCCTATTGCATATTCTTTGTGTCCTCACTAAAGCTCTCTAACATTTTGACAGAGCACTACGAACAGCTCATTGTAAAGCAGCATGACACTAGCGATAACAGACAAGCAGTGCAATGCGTCTACTGATTTTATTTATCAAACCTTACAGAGTTCACCTAGTTAAAAAAAAATCTGACTCAAATTGTGTAACTCTGTCAAATAGATAATCCTGTAAGAAAAAATAAACGATGACTTAAGATTGAGATCTTCATTATAAATGTTTTTTTTCTGCTCTGACCAAGCTGGAAAAATGAAATCCAGTATTTTACCAATGTTACATGTATCAAAGTTACGAAAAAGAATGGAATCTTTCAAACACTGAAATAGGTAAAAACTTTAAGAACCTGTGAAACAAATTTCTGAAAACTTCTGAACAAATGGCTGAGAAAACAATTGTTTTTCCAGCTTTTTGCTTATAATTCCATCTAGAATTATTGACGAAATGAACCACCTGTAGAATGGTAAAAATAAGCTCCAAATCATGAGCACCAAAAGCTCAGAACACATATAATCTGCTTGCTGACTGGTGCCAGAAAGATATACCAACTTAGGTTTTTTTTTTAAATTACTTCATTTACATTTAATAGGTGATTAACAGATAAGCTTTAGAAGGAAATTACTTTGTTGTGCGATTCCTGTGGAGTAGTACAAAGGAGAAAGAAACATTTGGATTCTCTGTCTTCAAACGCTGAACAAAAGGAGAGAACACTTAGGCACTTAGTTTGCCTTGACCAAGATCACTTCAATTCATTTCCCTCAGTTCTGGCCAAATGCTGATAAACAATCATCCTTTCTCATGAAAACAATAAGAAAAAAATTGACCACTAATTTTCAAGTCATCCATGAGATGAATAAAGCTACAAACCTACAACTATGATCTTCATCTCCTATGACGCCTCCTGTTTTACAACTGAGATGTTCATTTTTAGAGAGAGGCAAACGCTTGCCAAGAATTATTTGTCAGGCAAAGACCAGAATCCAGATCTCCCAAATGTTGATCAAGTACTTACCAAGTCTCTTACTCAAGTACTTACTTGTCTCTTGGTTTTGTCTCCCAAACAACCGCTAGGCATATTGAGGCCCTGCTTCCTGGGACGTGACTGAACATCGCTCATTGATGGGAAGTAGAGAATATTTTTTTCTTTCTCTCTGTGCTTCCACACGGCCTTTGCTTGTTTTTTCCCCCCTCTTCCTTTTCTTTTTAAAGAAATTATCCCTATCTTAACCGTGAGCCTTTTTTTTTTTCTTTTCTTTTTTCCAGCATATTTTCTTCTTCCCCTCTTCTTCTGAGGAGGGGAAGTGAGAGTGGTTATGGTGGAGTTCAAATGCCCAGCAAGGTAAAACCACCACAAATACACATACAGTACTCTCAATTCAAACTGAATGCTTGATTTAGTGTTTCTCATTTATATAATTGAATCTTTTTTTGTGAGTAAAAATGATTAATCACATCTATATAAAAATTTTCTAGAGTTCTTAACTGAATGACCCATCAGCAAGTAGTATAAATAGACTGTAACTTTAAATAAGTAATATATGCATAAGTGAAAGGACAGTTGCGGAATCATTCTTGCAACTTCACTTAAGAAGTGAAGAACATTACAGAATAAACAATTGTCTAAAAGCATCTATAAAGGCAAGAGCTGCCTTTGGCATTTATCTTGACAAATACTTTTAAAGACGTTCTGAAGAATTACAACTCCAAAAACACTCATGACTTCAGTGCGGTGCCATGCATGGGTCAGCTGCCGTGCCCTTACCAGATAAATTTGTCCCTGGACTTTCTACGCAAATGGACTGTTACATAATTAACTTGCTGATATGGTATTCTAAATGCAGATGTCACGCAAATGAAAAAGACATTCGCATATTTTGAAAGCCTCCCTCAAGGAATAACCTCCTATTGAAAATAAACATACATTTCTTTTTAGTGTGTATTTTTTTCCCAAGTAAAATATTAGCACTGAGAAATCTATCTATTGGCAAATCTTTCTTTGCAAATCTCTTTTCAGTCAACAAATAAGATGGGAAAATGTAATGACAAGCAGGATGAGAAATCATATGAAGAATATTAAAAACCAGTTATGTAAGTCAATGGTCTAGCCTCTTCTGGAATGATACATGCTATAGAGAAAAAAAAAAACTTCCTCAGTTAAAAAAAATTGAAAAAAAGTTGAAAGACGAGTGTGAGCATGGTCAAACACTTAGAGAAAGACAGAGTAAAAATGTTCACCTATTTCACCAGGCAAAAAAAAAAAAGAAGAAAAAATAGGATAAAAATATAAAATAGTAATGGTAACATGGTAATCAGGTTTGCTCTATCTCATAGCACAAGCACTAAGAAGCATTAAATGAAAGCAAGAGATAGGAAATTAAAAATCAATTAAAGGAATTAATTGCCCTATGCTGCAGAATTGTCTTGTAGAATTTCTTGCCACAAGAACTCATAGAGGACATCAAACATTTCCAGAGACGTGACTGTAACACGTTTTGGAAAATACATCATGTACCTCATAGCACAATTCTTTAAACACTCAGATCAAAGGAGAGTTGGCACAGATTGAACATTATTTCCCTCTTCCCTTCCTGCCCCCATTTTTGCCACTATATTCCTAGTTCTTAAGTGTTTAGAAGAAATTTTTCAGAAAGCAGACTATTAGACTAGGTCACTACATCGTGTACTGTGAAAACAACTCTTATATTTACACACTTTTTAGTTTTTTTGTGTGTGTTTTTGCATGTATTTTTTTCACTTCATTAAAATAAAAGATTGCTGGTTAAGTCAATTAAGGCAGCAGGGCATGTAAGGCTGTGTTTATGAATTTGCAACTAATTGGGAAGTACAGTTCATAAAAAAATACAAACATTTGTCTGCCGCTGTGAAAGCAAAATAACAATTCCTCAGTCATATAAATGTTACCTGTACACACACAGTGAGTAAACATTATCATGAAGGTTATGAAGGCTAGAGGTATGAGGCCCTGTAACCATATGGGCAGTCCCTTACGTACACTCAACTTACCTTTTTAAAGCATTGTTAAAGCACTCAAATACAAACAAACAAAGTAGTTCTATAAACACACGTTTTACATACTATAAGGCATCAAATCAGCAGAAGCGATAACATTGCAAGATGATATAGTGGAATACCTGACCTCCTGTGCTTTCCTTAAGCCAAGACGTTTATTTAAAATACTCTCTCATATCTTGGGGGGCAGGGGGGGAGCCCCAAACCAACAAAATGCATTAAAAAAGGTTCCAGGGGTAGAGACCACCTGCATAATATGTATACAGACTGAAAAGGCCACATAAATATTTTAACTTTAAGCATTTGCAAAGCTGAAGGAAAAAAAAATACACAAATAATCAAATTCATATATTGCTACCAAAAAAGTTAATCTTGTTGAAAGATCCACAAGAATCTTGGAATAATTTGCAAAGACGTTCCTGAGATGTTTAATTTTTAAAAATACAGATGTTTTGATCAGAAACCGCATGCTTTTCAGTAGGTCATGTATTATATAGGCATGTAACAATGTTACCTACACTAAAGATGAAACAAGAAGCTTGAGGAAGACAAATAATGGTTTGATTTTTACAGCTTTAAATTCAGATGGCCCACAAAATTCAAGAAGTGAAGTAAAGATGAAATATGGAATAGGAGGCAGGTAGGATGTGATTAGCCCTGTAATTTGGGGGACTCGATGGCCATGGATTCACCTCCGAAATACCAGCAGAAAACTGTCAGCTGAAAAACCCACGCCGGGTGTTGCACCAGAAAGCCACCTCAAAGTCCGAACAGCCACACTCCCCTCTCCCATGAGGATTACGTGACTTCTATTTTTTACACCACATCCAGCAAGCGCTATGTCAGACCAAGAACACCCGAAGGCCAAAAAGGTGCGTGAAGCCCACAGCCCTTGCCCCACAGCATTGCCGTGGGCACAGGAGTTAAAACCAACAAGAGGTGACCTTGGTGACGAGCCCGGGACTGGCTGCTGCTGGCTTATCCCCCATCGGAGGAAAAAAAAGGAGAGAATAGGGGACCCTGACCCCCCAACGCTTCCCCCGGGGGCAGGAGGAAGCAGCAACAGCAGGGCTGGGGGACACAGGTGACCGGGACGCCCGGCGGGGCAGCGGAGGGGCGGACCCCACAGGACGCTCCGCATCCGGGCTCCGCCACCACGGGCGCGCTCACTCACCTATCATGGCGGCGGCGAAGGGGCGAGCTGCAGGAGGGCCACGGGGGGGGGCGCGGGGCCCTCTGGGTAATGTAGTCCTGACGTCCTCGCACCTCACGTGACCTCCAGCTTCTCTCCCCCTGCACGCACACACACACACACACACACACACACACGTTTTAATTAATTTCTGCTAATTTCTGCCGGCTGGCTTAGCGCCTCCCGCGCGCCCGCTGCGTGGGGCTCCTTACTTTGTTTTATTCCACTCTGAGGTTTCTCCTGTGAGCGTGGCCGCTCCCCCCCCACCCCGTCCCCCCCCCGTCATGGCGGCGGGTTGTTGACGCGTTGCTTAGTGACGGGCGCGAGCGCCGGCTCCGAGGGGTGCCAGCCCCCCAGCGGTCCCCAACCGCCCCCGAGCGCCCCCGCCGCGGGGTGAGGCGGGGCTGGGGACGGGGGACGGGGGCAGGAGGGTACGGGCTGGGGGTGGCAGAAGCGGGGTGCGGCCGGCGGGGAAGGGGGGGCACAGGCGGGCTCGGCGCGTTTTCTGACTCGCTGCGGTGCGGTGCCGTTGTCTGTCTGTCTGTCTGTCTGCCCTTGCAGTCTGTCCGTCGGCTCTCGCCCGCCGCGGGATGGTAGTGGAGAAAGCGGCCGCGAGCCCCCCGGCGCCCCTAGGCGACCGGCGCCCTCAGAAGCAGGAGCCGCTGGGGCTCGCGAAGAAGAGCAGGCAGCAGGTGACCGACGGCTTCACCGTTAAGGCCCTCATGAAAAACACCGTGGTACGTGCGCTGCTGGCATACGGGGGGGTCGCTTCACGCACCCTCACGCCGCCGGGAAGCATAGCGGGGTGAAACTGGGGGTGCGGAGCCTGTCAGGGAGCTGGGGGGGGCGGGGTGCTAAAACTTCACCTGGAGTTTGCTGGTGGCTAAACTCACCTTCGGGCTTTACAGAATTACTATCATGAGGTAACAGCCTGTGCCTGGGGAAAGGGTGGTGCCGTACCTTCAAGTGTATTGCTTTGGTGCTGCAAGTTTTCTGTATTGGCAACCCACACTGTTTTAAACTGTCAGCCCATGGAATTACTTGGCTTGCTACCTCACACGTAGCAAAACACTGTCAAATGATATTTTTTTTAAAAGTATTTTTTGAAAGTGTTCTAGTGCTGTCACAGTGTGGAATGAATTTGATGTAAGCATCATGCAGGATGGCAAAGATGTGGAAAAAACATTAATTCTTAAAATAATCTTGAAATACAGCAAAATGTTTTCACATACAATTAGGAGAATACTAGATAGGAAACAAACTAATTTTCCAGCTGATAGTTCAAAAACAAAGAGGAGTTGATCCAGCAAGCTTCATTTTCATTAACAAACCCCATTTCTAATAAGTTTGGAGGTACATGAGTGAAAATACTAGGATCAGGGCCTTTCAAAATGCTTTATATTGTTTTATTTATCTACTTTTATTAGATTTAAAGAACAGAAATAAAAGTTTTAACTAGCACAAAATACAAATGGTCAATGTGTAAGTGGATAAACTAATATGAGCACACATGTATCCTCAAACTTCTGTATTGGACTTTTTTTTCCACACAAATCAAAGTGTTAACAAAGTCTTGCATTCTCACCTTTTTGTGTTTGATTTTATTTATTATTCTATATATCCTTCTGATTGCAGATATGAAATACATCATTTCCCTTGTTTTGCTGTAGCAGTCTTCCTCTTGCAGTCACTGGACTTGTTATCTGTCAGAGCACCCTCTTAAAAAAAAAAGTCCATCTTAAAACAAACTTTAAATAGAATAGAAATTGTATGCATAAGCAGCTTTCTTCATATTAGTAAAGACAAAACATTTTATCTTAATGGAAAGAATACAATGCAAAAACAACACAAGGTGTGTTTTAAAGATTATCTTGTTTTTAACTCTAGAGATGTGTGGAGTAGACTATAACACTTAGTGAGTTTAAGGATTAATTTTGAAAGACATTTCAGTGGACAAAATTCAAGTCATGAACATTTCTATATATTCGTATCTTGATATGTAAAAGATACATGATATAGTCTGGAAGATTCAGCAGTTTCATCAGGGTTTGAAAAATGTATGTGTTTGATTTTTAAAAAAGGAGCCTTTACTTATGAACATAACTAGCTATCACTTTAATTAGAATTTAAGTTTTCTTTTAAATATTTATAGAATTTTAACTTTTATGGTCACGATTCTAACTTGCTAAATATTAGCAGAATCATGGTAATCATGGTACTGTTGTCAAGCAACAGCAAAAAGGCAGATCTACTGCCTTTGGAGCCACTCACTGAATAATGTTTCATGTTGTTTGGAATGGACCTCAGGAGGTCATGTGCTTCAGTATCCCACTGGAGGTGGGAATGTCCCTAGCAGAAGATCAGATCAGTCATAGGTTCCCCTGGCTAAGCTGTGGAACTCTCCCACAGCAGCGATTCCCTGATCTGTCTGGGAACCTGTTTGGTTGCTGCCCTGCCTGCCTGCCCCTGTGGCACCCTGTCAGAGGTAGGGTTAACTGAGTCCTGAGCCATTCCACAGGTTCTGGTCATGCATCCCTAGGAAGCAGTGAAACTGTTGGAGGTCCTGAAAGATTCATCCTGCCAGGGCTGTTTTTTCCAAAAGTTCTGAGCAAGGACAGGCAGCCACTGGAATTATTTCCCTGAGGTCAATGTGCAAGAAGTCAAAATAAAGAAAGGATTTTCTTACTGCCACCCTGGCTGTGCAGAATTGGGTGTTCCTCTTCTCTTTCCCAACAGCTGATGAAATGGAGTGTCAGTTTTATTATGTACTCACTTGTCAGAGGTGGGCATCATAGATGAAGTTGTCATGGAAGGCTTAGGAGTTGATTGGAGGGTTAAAAGCAGAGCAGGCTAATATAGTTAAAGCATGGTAATTCTTTTTAACAGCATGACAAGGCACAGTGTTGTCAGTGACACGTTCAGCATCTCCAGGTCAGGCTATGTGGTACGGATTAATAACCTTTGCTGCAAGCATGCAGTGAGAAGAGCATAGAGTCTAATGGTTTACCATTATGCATACGTGACTGTAAATATATCAGTAAAGGTTCTAGAATTCTTTGATACTGCTTGTGTAAGGGGTGTCTTACTAAGCCATTTTAAGTGAAAGTTGCTGGATAAAGTTTTCTCCAAAGGTCTGCTTTCATAGCCAGTAGTGAGTACAGGAACACAGGCCTCTGGCGACTTTCATAGGATATTCAAGACATTTCTCAGCTTTGGCATATTATATCTAAAATTTACTAATCAAAATACCTTACTTAATAAATATTCACCAAGAAAATTGTTCCTGAACTGAAAGATGTGTTGTATGTTACTGCCTTCCAAAATTAGAAATTTGTATAGCAGTTGAGATTAAGAGCGAGATCCAATAAAGGTCTTCTATACTAACAAGCTAGATACCATGACATTTACGTTTTACTCATTTTGTCCTCCAAGTGGACTCAAGAATGCCATATTACATGCTCACACTTTGAATGTACTGTAGGGGTAGAATTAGGATTATAATTGAAAAATCATATACAGGGTAGCAAGTACAAAAATACCTGTACATGAATGTGGACAGCAGGAAGATATCTCTATTCACTTCTGATTCCCACTGGACAGTTGCTAATTTTTCCTGTTTTCAGTAAGTGTACAAGAGTGTTAGTGCCCCATTTTCTTTAATAAACTAGTGGTAAAAGCACTTTTGCAGGGAGAAAATTTATTATTTAAAGGGAACTGTAGAAAGTGAATTCCAGTCTATCTCCCAACTTTTAAAAGATTCTTAGCCAACAAACTACAAGATTACTGAGGTGAAAAAGATGGCAGAGGAAAAAGTGTATATGTGTCTTTTTGAAGTTCTGTTACTGTGCTGCAAAAAGTTAGGATTCATAGTGCTAGAAAGAGGTAGGAAACTCACTACATAGTGTAGTGCATAGATCAGTCATGCAGTTTTGGAAGCTTGGGTACTTTGTGTCCATCATTACTTATTAGAATGGATCTGATGTTTTTCAAATAGAACTGGAACTTAAGACACCCCCTCATGAGTGCTGAGCCAATAAAGCAACGACATAATTGTCCTTGTTTTTGCTATGTTTTATGAACCTTGAATTCCTTAATATGAAATGCCAGAGGTGCCTCAGAAAAATCGGAGTTATCTTTCCTCTATGGGTTCTCCTTTAGTGACATGGTTGCCAGGTAAGTGGAAGTATTCTGCAGCATATCAATTTGAACTCCTCTGGCCAGAATACTGAATTCAGATCTTCTTCTTGGCTTTGTGTGTAAACCAGTAGGTTTTATGTAGCAGATACCACTATTGCATCCATCCATGTCTCATGAAAGCAGTCAGTAGCTGCTGTTAATAAGGGGCCACATCTAGCCTGTGTGTGAGGCATGAAGTTGGAATGTCTACTAAATTGACCTGAAAGGAGGGCGATGCTGAGAATTGTTTGATTGAGTCCTGGATTAAAGAACCAAATCAACGTATTCAACCTGGGAGATTCTTTGTGATGTGTAGAAACACACCCTCCATTTCCTAAAGGAATGTAATTGCTTGTAAGTAGAAAAAAGGTTATTTAGATTGCAGTTCTGTATATTTATCCCTCTGTTCCTTATTTAGGAGTTTGTATTGGAATGAGGTCTCAGTTTTCAAGGTTTAAACTCTTCTTTGAAACAATTAACAGCATTTTGAGAATAACTCAGAATAAGAGTTTCATTTAACTGTGGAGATAATGTGATTCATTTACATTGTGAAACTTGTGATTTCATATTCTATTCATATTCATCCACACTGTATAACTAAAACTACTTTCATTGTTTACGTTGTAGCATTAACAGTGTCTAATCTGATTTTAAGGCTATAGGAAAGTGCTGTTTGCAAGAAGAAAGTTTTAACTTTCTCCTATAATAGTTAATTTATTGGAAAAAAAACAGTATGGGGGCAAGTAGATGTCAAATTAAAGGCATATTTTAACAACTGTGTTTTTTGAACAGTAGCATATCTATTTGGGGGGAACTGCTCCATTTCAGCAATTTTGTACAATCTACAAGTATATGTAGTGAACACTGTAAGTCAGTTTAAACTCTCATTGCTCTGGAAGGCAGTCTTATATTCTTCCTGTTTCAGGCTGCTTGTTACTACTGCCCCTTACTGTGCCCACATTTGTGCAGTGTTGGCAGAACAGGGAACTGATCCTGATGAAAAACAATGCATCCTGTTCAAGCTAAGTATTGAACTGTGGGCTTCGGGGCTGAGGTGAGCAAAGCTCCTACAGCTACAAAGCTCCTCGTTCCTGCCCTCCTTCCTCCCTGTCCTGACTATTTGCTTCTGTCTCCCCTTTTGCATTTACATTGGTGTTTCTTGCAACTACACAGGAAGCCCCAGCTCTAACAGCTGGTACTGGAGGAGAAACGGGAATGTGTTGCGAGCAGAAGCTGAGTGGGTGGGAATGCCCCTGTCTGCAACGTCACAGTCTTAATTCATTTAAAACCAATTATGAAACCAAGTTTTAGCAGAGTATTTTCACAAGCACAGCAGCATAAATTTGTGCTACATTTGCAAAACGTGGTTTTCATCCCTGGGCATTTATTCTTCCTTTATGCAATATAACTATTCTTGTGGCCATGCAGTGAACTAAACTGGGGTCCTGGTTAAACCTAGATTAAAAGCGCCACTTTGTTTTCCCAGCAGTGCAAACCTGACATACAGTCTGTAACAGTATAAGCTAGCAAATCTGTGGCTGCTACAGCCCTGCCTGCTTCCGCTGCATATTCCTGCCTCCTCTGTGACACTACTCATACTCATGCATCTGAATCAGTGAGGCACTTTACTTGCATTAGATCCAAATGTGAAAAGCCTCAATACATTGTTCTTATTTCTGGAAACTCATGTTCCTTTCCAATTCCATGACTGTTTTTACTGTTTAATGCCCATGTTAGTATAGTGTAGAGACCGTGTTTGTATAATGTTAAAGCACAGGAGAAGCACTAATACATAAGACCATAATGTCTTCTAAGAACCTGTATTTTGTATTATGTTTTCCAGCTGTAACTTATGAGGCTTAATCACACTGCTCTTGATATTTTAAAATACCTTAAGACTTCAAAATCAGTGCTTAATTGTTTGCAAATGTGGGCGAAGGTTGATATTTTTCAGTTACAGTGATGAGGTAAGATTTGTTTTAATATCCTCAAGCATGAAGAAATCATGCTGTTTCATTTATGAAATCTGTTACACACTTAATTCTCCAGTAAATCCTTTTTTAGTAATTCAGTCATATTGAATTAAAATATAATAAGACTTAAAATAGTAAGCAGATTATGAGTTAGAATCCATTTCATGTTTTTGATTGACATTTCATCTGATTGACGCTTCACCTGATTCACAATATTTTAAGTAAGAGAAGACCTTGAATGATTTTAAATTTCATAGCTAGAGGACGTAAATGTAAATTGATTTTAAAGCATGATGACAGTGGTATTTCAAGAGTCCTCCGCTAATCAGATTTTTATGAGCTAATGAATAAAGTATTCTAACTGGAGACAGTTACAGAGACAATTGTCAAATTCTGTCAATTCTGGCATTGGAATTAAACTATTTTAAACTTTGCAACTGAGAACTAATACGAAACAGCAAACATCTGATTAAATTCTTGTGAGTTTATGAAAGAAAAGCTCTTACACGTTTACAGATTCCATACAAGTTAAAATTCTGTAGTGGTTTGAGTATGTGGGTACCTTAGTCTTGTGTTTCACTGAATGAAGTGGGCACTTAGTTTTCAGATGCTTGACTCTAAGTGTCAGAATAAAATTTTTGAAAATAGTTAACAGTAGTCTCAGAACAAGATTCTAAGCACTAAACTTGAGTCCTGGGGAATTATCCAATGTCATCATTTCCCACATGCAGCTGTATATGTCTCTAGAGCTAGCCAATAGAAAAATGTGAAAGACAAGTTAGAAAGCATCTGCCATACAGCCTTCTCACCACCCAGGCTTCAGAAGTTTCCATAGAACGTGCATTTGTATTCTTTGTTTCAGAAAGCTCGATAACTTGATATCTTTTTTTTTTCTTCCATTTTACATGAAAGAAAAGGTAGCTGGGTCAATTCTCTCTATGTGGGAGACTGCTACTTATGCAGAATGTCTTAATCCTACAGTACAAGCAATGGAGGTAGGAAAGGAGAAATAATGGCACCTCTGCCTCTTTTCTGAAACAGTTCTGTGGAGCAAAAACCTTACATAGAGGAGACACAAAGGGTATCGAAGACTTAGCCTGACTGCAAAAGAGAAAACTTGAGCTCTCTATTGGGTGGCTGTTTACTTTAATATTTAGAAGCCATTATGGAAGCAGAAACCACATCTTCTCCTCTCCAACTACTTTCTCTGTGCAATCATGAAGCAACCAAGGCTCATTTCTGTTCTCTTAGCCAGGGAGTCTTAAATTCTTTGTACAGGTTTGCTGCTTTGCAAGGAGAGAGCAATTGTGAATATAACGGGACTTAGGTTTGAAATTGGTAATTTGAGTCCTGTTATCTGGATCTTGATTCTGCTTAGGCTGAGATGCTAAGTTGCTAAGACTCCAGGTGCCGTGATGTGTATCACAGTCAAGTGATCTTACAGAACAGTTCTGTGTATGCCTACAGCTTCACTCACCCAGAAGCATCTGGGGTATTTAGGTCCTTCTAGAGTCAGCACTTTAACACAGGAATTCTTCAGAATGGATTAAATATCACCTGAATTGACCTTACATGTTGCATTTCTGTATGACCTTTTCTCTTGAATTTTAAAAATACTTCTAAAAATGCATCTGTGCTTAATTCTATTGCCGAATTAGACAGCAGTGTTCAGCAACTTATGAAATAACTTCAGAAGCAAATACTATTCAGTAATGGTATTGAATTAATTGTAAGTAGAAGAATGGCCTATGGGGGCGTGCAACACAACAGCAGGTAGGCAAGGATATGCTGCTTGGAAGAGGAAAGGGTCTCACATTTATGCTTGGAAAGCTGTACTGGTGGTGCGAAGCCTCTTGAAGGGAAGGCTGAAAAATTGTGGCTGGAGCAAGAACAGGACAGGGAAAGCCGTAACTGGGGAAAGCCATAGTGCAGAAGGCATATGAAACACAGGTAAGAGGGTAAGAGAAAGCGCTTGCAGTAAATAGATACTAAACTGGAGACTTTGTAGCACTGGAATATCAGTAAGACTGCATCCTGCTTGGGTAGCAGCAACAGGTGCTTATCAGCTGAGATTCGTGCTGCCGCTAATTCTGAGACACTCTGCTCTAACTAATATGCAGCAACTACTGCTGCCAAGTATGCAGCAAATGCTGAGAGGAATCAAGGCATCAGGCAGTGTTTGTAGCTGTCTACCTCGGGATGCTGTCCCTTGTCTCACAGTTTCCTCTTGTCACTGCTGTATCTTAAATGACATTGGGAAATTAAGTGAGTGAAGAAGACAGGAAAAGTAGCATATTGGCATTCGCACTAGAGAAAGTAGTGGAAGAACACTGAGGAAACAGGAAAGGAATTAAATGCCATTCTCCAAAGGGGAGATGTAGATGGCCACTAATCCAATATGATTTCTGCTATGACTGTTCTCCACAAACTTCTCCAGAGATGAGCAGAAGCCAGTTTTCACCTTGTTGCAGGTAGGGAGAGCTGGAGTCCATACCAGGCAAATTGAAGGTGTTTTTATTTTTTATTTTTATTTTTTTACTTTTTCCCTTCTGACACTTCCAGTTAATATTTATATAAAGTCTATGTTTAACAGAAACAATCTGGTAAAGCTTTGAAGGGGGCATGTTTTGTTTTGTTTTGTTTTGTTTCACATGAAGTTTTCTTAACTATTTTGAAATGCCGGTTACTCCAAAGCCAAAAAATAGTAGCAAACAATTCTGTGTTAGTATGTTCATCAACATCTAGACCGTGTAGTAGAAATATGCAGTGAAAGACTGAGTGGTTCCTCCTAGCAGCAGTTGATTCCTTGGTATGTTTGACATTCACGCAAACAGGTTAGCGTAGCTTTTCATTTTGCTGATGTTGTTACATAATTTTTTCTGGAAAATTTACTGCTCTCTGATAACTGCCTTTCTTAGACAAAACATGTCAGGTAAGATGTACTTTGTTGTAAAGGCCCAGCCTGTTGACACAATGTGCTCAAGGCTTCTGTACTAAAGTCTTTTGTTTAATAGTTACATTCTGACTCAGTCAGTACATTACAAATATCATGTCTATTATAGTTGCTCTTTTTTTTTTTTTTTTTGTCTCCGGATGTATGTAAAAGGATTGCCCCTTAGAGTAGTGTAACTTTAGAGTCAGAATAGACCTTCAATAGAACTTCAGTCAGGCCTCTTACCTGACAGTAAGGTATCACCTTGTTTAGATAATAACAGCAGCCTGAATTATAATAGGGCAGTACAGACATAATTTAGCTTTTCATGTGCTTGTGATGGTATTTGTTAATGTGTATGTAATAGTTTGTATGCTTGTCTGTCGGAAAATAAGATTCTTATTAAAAGAAGCAAATTTACTCTGCATCCTTGTTTTTGTAAAGGGTGATGTTAAGACCTTGATAGCAAAATGAACACAGATTTGTTTTCAGTTTAATAACAGAAGTATGTGAATAGCATCACGACTTAAATGAAAACTACTATCATTAGCCTGTTTAGAAGCAGACTAACAGATTTTTATTTTTATTTTTTTGTGATAGAAGATTTTGTATTCTGCAGTAAGTACAAAAGTTCTTCACAAAATGTAAAATTTAAAAATTCAAACGTATTATAAAATACACTATAGATATGAATGTGCAACTCTTGAATGCCTCGAAGCAAGCATGGCATACTGTTGAGTTCCCGTGTAAGAACTATCTGGAGGAAGAATAGTTCTTTAAAATTCTGATTTGATGCCTGTTTCATTAGTCATGAGCATATTACTGAAGTTTTGGTGTTGTTTGTAGACAGTTCATAGTATTCTGCACAAAAGTTGATGTAAATCCAAATCAAAGGGTGCAGTATTTTCTTGCTTGTCTGTTCTGTGTGCTTAAGATATTTCTTAGTTTCTCCATTGTGACATGAACATTTTTATTGTAATGGTTTTCTCAATGTGCATCTTGTTATTGTTACATGAAAAGAAGAACTACTTCTGCATATGTTGCTTGGACTTACCCATTTGTTCTTGAAAATCTTCATGGTTTATGGAATTAAATTAAAATTCCTACTTGTTTTTTATAATATATATATTTTATAATAATGTTTTAGAAGCATTCTAAAAAATCCAAAAGCTTTGAATGTTTCCTTTCGTTGCGAGTCTTAATTGCATAAAAATAGAGAAGATACTTTTATGATCCAAATTTACTATTTCAAGATTGATCATTGTGAACTTATTTAGAAAATGATGGTGGTTCATATTTAAACCTGTAGAAAAAATAAATTATGCCCCACTTTTCTTACTGTGCTATCCCTATTGATTTAACCTGACATTAGTGCTATTGGATATCTTAGTAGCTAAAACTATCCAGGCAAAGGTGCATGTATACTTTACTGACATTGGCAGCCAGATTTTGACCAACCAAAGCTTTTGTTTTTCACAGAACCTGAAAATATGCATTATTACTTCCCAGAGCAAATCTATTGACCTCTTTCTGCAGTTATCTTCTACTGAATTCTCACTTTTTCAGTGACTTCCTTTACTTGTCCTCCAGACATAATTATTTCATACTAGTGGGTTTCTTTTACAGTCATGTTCAACAGGGGTTTTTATTCATCTTTTTTTTTTTTGGGGGGGGGAGGGGAGGAAGGAGGAGTGGGAGTGGGAGCAGAGTAGTTCCATGTGGCTAGAAACCTTTTAGAGTTAGAGGATGTACTTATAAAACTTCTACCCAGACCTTATTAGAATACCCTAGATAATCTTTTTTTTTTTTTTTCCTGTAAAAAATCTCTAAGAAATGAGCTCATTATACTTTTGTGTTGAAGCTTTGTAAGGTATGACTGAAAAAAAAATATTTTTCACAGGAAGTGTACATGTGTTAGCTGAATTTTTACATCTTTTATGCTGTGTTTTACTATCTCATCTCATGCCCTTCTAATTTGTGTATCCTTCATTTATTTTGACAGGTTTTAGATTTATAGTTTAAGGTCAAAGGAACAGTTAAGACAACTCCCACGTAATATAGCCTGTCAAACTCAAAAAGTGATTTCTGCACTAATTGTGTAACTTCTACTTGAGCTAGAGGATACATTTTTTTAGAACGTTATACAACCGTAAGGTAATAGGGTATTAGAGAGTCCATTATATCTGTAAATTATGCCAATGCTTAACTAAACCAGCATCACTGTTAGAAATTTGCATTTCATGCCAATATATAATTACCACAGAATAGTCAAATTTCACTAAGTATTTTATAGTTAGACATCCACATACAGAGAGATACTACCTTTAAAAGTCCACAAAAATATTTTTGAATACTTCATTAAATGGGTTCGAGTTAGAACCCATTTAAGTCATGATTAGATTATGAGCTTCTAGTATGGACATATTTAACCTTTATTGCAATATTTTTATTCAGGACAACAATCCTGTTTTAATATTTTATTTGATACTACCTGGAGGCTTTTGGTCATCATGAAGAATTCAGGCACTGTGCTAAAACTGTATGTGTTATACAATTGTTAATGCATGCTAATGTGAAAAAGCAACTGAATTACAAAGTGCAGTTGTATTAGTAGAAATCAATCAGTTACACATTTAAGCTTGAGAGATGTTTCACAAACTCTTCTGTCATTATCTGGCAAAAGGAACCATTATTACAGAAATTTAAACTGTGTGCAAACAATACCATGCCTACTAATATTAAACAACATTCAGATCTTTGGATATAAATTTTGTTGAGGAAATTACTGGGTTTAAGTGTTGTTTCAGTTTGGATTATCATTTTTCCATCTCTCTCTTACCAGATGGAATTGAATCTTTTTTCTGCTTAAGTGAGAAAACAAATGACCCTTTAATAGCAAGAGAGCAATTCTTCCTCCATTGTTCAATTTTTTATTAGTGAGTAATAGCAAGAGGTGTATTTGGGGCATATATTAAAATAAGTTTGCATAGTCTAGACTGCCATTAATTAATCAATAAACTGCAGATTTTATTTTCAGTTTGGTATTCCATAAGTTGTTCTTTATAAGGTCATAATTGGACTCCATTTAGATCACTTTTTTCCATACTTTATCCTATTTATTCTTCTTCTAGCAAGTGGAATGCTATGAGCTCTTGTTCTTTTACAATACTAAGTATTTTTCATTTTTACGAGTTTTAAGTAAATACTGTTTTAACACAGATAACAGAAGAGGTCACTTAGACAGAGAACATAACTAAGCATTTCTCAGCTTGTAAAATACAAGCAAAATGTTCTGATTGCCAAAACAGCTCCTTTAAAAGTAGCTCCAGCTAAGATGCATATTTGACATCTTCTTGAAATCACAGGTTAGAATTCATACTTTGGACAGGCTTAATACACATCAGCTGACTCTTAACTGAATGCCCTTCCCCGTGGATTGAAGGTAGTCTCCCTTTTGTCAGTAGTTCTTCTAAAGACTTCACTCTTGTGCTCTGGCTCTATTGGACCCAGAAAAGGATAGTTTTGTATTTTGATTATCATGATATGCAGCTGGGAAGCAAAAGTTTAACCAGGTTAAAGAATGCAATATTAAGTCATGTAATTTACCAGTAAGTGTATTGTTCTTTTTTGGGTCCTATTGTTTAACCTTCTGATTTTAATCTAATGGAAATTAAATTTAATGAGAATGTATGACATATTTAAGAAACAGTTCTCAGAAGTTATTAAATGTCTTCTGATAACATACATTTGTAAACATAGAAAGCTAGTAATCATAACACTTTCACAAAAAAGCAGTCATGGGACTGCAACTGCAAAGCTACTAGGAAGACTAAACATTCAGATGTATATTAAACAGACTATTGTATAAAACATTTATGTATTATTAATGAAAACCTGCCTTACAACAATAAGATCTTATAAACACAACAGAATTAAGTGGTAGATAAAATTAAAGGGCATGAAGGGATGAAACAATTGCTTTGTGTATAAACCAATTAAGACAAAACCAGTTTTATCAGTATTCATTAATGTAAAACATTGTTTTGAAATTTATGTAATCTATGTGAGTAAACCTGTGAAATGAGGGTGGTTTTGCTATTTATGTAAGGAAAGAACAATTCATAACATGGAAGTACCACTTAATTTCCCGGCTTTTATGTACCACACTGTATCTTTTAGAGTAATAAAAGGAATTATTCCAAGAATAGGGATTTTATGGAAAAGTACCATTAGAAAGTTTACTTTGTTTTAGAGATAAAAGGGTGTAAGTGATAACGGTAGGATGGTATAATGAGATAATAAATTCTTACCACATTGATAAAAAACATTTTGCATTTTTTTAAAAACATTTATTCAGTGAGCTTTGAGTTCACTTAACGTGGAACATAAATATTTAGCGATAACTTTGATTTATTCTGAGGTACTAAATGAAATGTCATGATGAAGGCTATGGTAATTTCTATAGTTTTCAAGAAGCCAGGATTTTACTCCTGGTATAGGAATTTGTATTGGATACTTAATTTAATTTTCTCAGCGTATATTACTGTTTTTCTTTAGTGTTCAAAACAGATTCACATCCTATGTTAAAATCTTACTTTTTAATGATTAGATTCAATTTTTGGTAGTCCACAGGAAGTGTAACTGATAGCTGAGGGTTTTGACTATGAAGAAGAGTACAGAGTACAGAACAAATATCAGCAAGAAGTCTATTTGCTGCAATGAGACTTCTATTTATGGTGTTTATTTTCTCAGGACAGTATTATTTACTGTCTCCATGCTTGGAGAAAATTTGTCAATAAGGATATAGAAGTTTCCTTAACCTGGGGGGAAAAAAAAAAAAAAAGATGTAAAGATGTTTTTACTAGAGATTTGACTTTAAGTCTTGATATTTTCAGAATTTGTGTACAAGAACCTTGATGGAATGTAAAAAATGACAAAACCTTTCCATTTTCACTTAAATGAGTTTTATAGTTTTAAATGAACCTGCTAAGCAGAATTCTAGGTGGTTACTTTGGAAGGCCTTGTATTTAGTTATCTGAAATGAAAATATGCATGTTATCCCTTAAACTCTTTTTTTTTTTTTTAAGTACAATATAAAGTGCTTGAGAATGATATAACTAACTGATTTTTTTTGAGTCATTCTTGTCATCCTCAGCTACAGTGTTTGCAACATTCCAGTTTGAAAGTGAATATGTAGATAATGACATCAATGTACAACTGGAAAATATGAAAGGAAAGATGGAGAGGGTACGTGTATATATGTGACTGGTGGTGCTGTTTATGTGTTGATGCTCAGTGAAGAGCCAGAAGGGTCTAAGTAACTTAATTTTGACAAGCTCTTCGGTCTTGCTTATGGCATTCAGAGCATGCTAGTCTTCCGGGTAAATAATCTCCTTTCCAGCAGAGCCACACAAAAAATATACATGCACCTAATCAAGCCTCACAGCAGTCATGAGTATCTTCTAATGGTCTTTTTTTTTTTTTTTTTCCCCAGTACCACACTTTTTTTTTTTTCTCTCATTCCAGGAGTTTTTAACAATACATCTAGGTTTTTCACAAGGGCCTTATGACAGCAGTCCATCTGTGTTTGCTGGAGTAAACAAAAGAAGGAATCTGCTAGTTTCTGTTGGCACAGAAGTCTCTGTCTCATAAAGTTCCATGTTAAACAGAGGTAGAACCAATCCTCATAGCATTACACATATAAAAGCTTTCATGGCTGGAAAGAAACCACCCTTCTGAATTGTCTTCAAGCTGACTGATAGGAATTGACCTATCCAGTTCAGGGTGACCGATTCATTTCTGCCAGTCTCCCAGGCAAGTCAGTGGCATGTTCTGACCTTCAGTGTCAAACACTGCTGATAGGTTTAATGAAGTAAGCATGGATATCTTCCTCTTAGCGGTGCCAGAGACGAAATAGTTTACCAGCAGGACTAATGCACTCTGAAAGCTGTTACCAAGTCTGAAAGCCCAGCTGCCCAGATTTAGGTCACTGGCAGAGAATTTGAATTCTGTGGAAGAATATGTTAGCTTTCTGTCTGTGTTTTTTATGGGGGGAGGGGGAGAAAATGGGGTGTTTTTATTATTATTTTTATGATAATTTTGCCAAGAATAAAAGGCTATATTATGTAGTAACTGAGGAGAACATTCAGGCTAAAAGGAGTTTTTCAGTCCACACATTAACACTTTATCTTTCATGTTGGTTTGAAAAATGTGCTTATGTGTGGTAGTATGTGTTAATGATAGAATTTAAAATGACCTCTGGAGATCATCTGGTCCAACTCCTTTACAGGCATGAACTCAGAGCAGGGCCTACCTCAAATTATGCTAGGCTGCTTGGCCTTTTCTTGAGCTGGGCTTTGATTGTCTTCAAGGATGGAAATTCTACATCATGTGTGGATAACCTGTTCCAGTGACTACCTTAATTGTGAAAAAAAAAAAAAGTTATTTTTCTTTTTCCTACTGTTTTCTAATTTCCTTTATTGCAATTTGGAACCACTGCCTTTGGTCATTTTGTTGTGCATCTTGTGGAAGAGCTTCGCTCATCTCTACTATTCCCTTATGCTGGGTGACTGAAGACAGCAGTAAGATTCCATTTATGCTTCCTCTTCTTAATGCTGAACAAACTATTCAGTCTCTCCTCATATTTCAACCCAATACAGGTTGGTCTGGTAACTGCTATTCTTTAGGCCAGCAGTCTACCAGTTTTCCACTCGCCTTGTGCTCAGATTTGCAAATTAAGGAACTCAGAGAAGAGAGTCACAAAACGTGGCTAAGCCTTTTATTAGTTCTCTTTATTTGGCAGCTCTACATGTAAAAGAGAGTAATTTTTTTTTTAGTCCCCAGGTCTGGAAGTATTAGAAGTAATATATACAATAAAGGCCTGTTCAGATGAGTATAATCATTTACACCAAGAAGACTACATACAGTTTTCTCTTGAGTAAGAAAAAAAATTTGATCTGGGCTTTTACATAACCATCATGATTCGTGGATAATATTCCTTCATTCATATGATTGTATTGGTAACCAGCAAAGGATCTTCCCATATCACTACAATTAATACTGTTGTTGTTTTTGTTTCAGAAGATTTTACAGTTTTCTGTGCTTAATTAAAATTTCCTCATTCAGTGCAGTAACTAGGACTCAAGTATGAGTAAATATATGAGTATATATAAATATATATACTCATATAAGTAAATATATCATATGAGTAAAGTAGGGAAGTATTCCTATCTCCAGTGGAGGCACAAGGAGAAAAGATAAAGTAAGAGAATGGATAAGACCCAAAAATCAAATACGTACCTTCTAATCTTTTATGTCTTGTTAGACTATCCTTCTGTAGTGATATGTAAAAATGGTTGGTTGCTTTTAATTCAGGCAGTCAGGAAAAACTGCAGCACTAGGTACTTCCCTGCTAGAATCTACATGCCAATCTCCAATTTTCAGTCAGACCTGGACAACCAGATTCTTCTACCCCACCTTGATTTTATTGTCCTATCAGAACAGATGCCATCAGGGGCTTTGTGGACATTGTGATCACAAATTACAAATTTGTTTTTAAAAATCCTTTTTTTGTATATATATGGCAATCTGTATATATGTATCTGGTGGATGATATGCGGTTAATTATGAAATCACTTGCTGAGACCTCTTTGTGAAGCTGGGAAAGTCCACACATTTGTTTCAATAAACAATCTTTTCAGACATTCCAAAGAGGTAATTCAGTTGTCTTACTAGAAAAATTTACCTGCTACTTCGGTTTAGTAGGGTGATGGTTGGACCACATGATCTTGAAAGTATTTTCCAACCTTAATGTTTCTATGATTCTATGATTCTACTCTTTTATTCCATATTCACACACACACACAAAAAAAGTCTCTTTAACTCACTTGAAGTGTATGGGATGCAGACTGCTAAATGACATTACATGCCACACTATAAGTTTAGCAATGTCTCTATCCATCTCATTAAGATTATGGGTCCATGCATTAATTTATTTCTACATCAACCCCCTGCTCCCTGAGAATAAGAATCAACTGACATACTTTTCTCTTACTCTATAATTTTAAAATCTTATTATCCACCATTTTGTGAAGAGCTAAACAGCACGTCCTATCCCAGCGTGATGAATATAAAATCTATAAATTTCCTTTTATGTTATTATTACTGCTCCATAATCAGTGTATCTTACATCTATTATTCCTCCTGACAGTGTGTGGGTCTTCAGTATTAATTATACAAAATTTCAATTAAAAAAATTTAATTCTTAATATTTAATTCTACTTCCCCGATGTGTAATACAGAAGGAGCGGTGATTTCATTAGTGTTAACGGGGCTGCACAAATTACATTCCTAGATTTTTCTAATATATATTGAACTATTTGAACTTGCTTAGAAATCTCCCAGTTGTCTTTCTCTATTTATATATATTTATTTTATACTCAAATACATATTTCTGTTTATGTAATATAAGTAAAATTTCACCATATTAAGGCTTTTCTTAATATTACAATGAAGCGTTTGAAATGCTGTCTTGTTTTCCTACCAGGTTCAATGTTATTTGGACTGACAGAATTCTATATGTGACAGAAAAGCTGATTTAAAAAGTAACTGGCACATGTAATTTTGAAAATAATGGGATGGTAAATAAGCATAAGTAAATTGAAATCTGTAATGCCTATGTGTTCATTTTGGAATAGAGTTTAGGTTGTGAGAGGTTTACAGTTTAAACAAAAGTAGCTCAAACCTATGGTATTGAGAGTTTATGTTGCACTTCCCAAAGTTGTTGAGATCAGTGGAACAATTCAGTCTGATGTACTCTCGTTGCGCTATTGAGCCTTCTCTGTACAGGTGTCCAGACTTTGCAATTCACCTTCTCTTGCCTGAAATAATCCACAGTTAGAAGAGCTTTGTGAAGAGCTGCAAGGCTTTGGGGAAGGCTTCTGGGGAGAGCTGAGTTTTGCACCATGTGAATGCTAGATATTTTTCACTTAGAACACCAGGATATAAGTTGAAAGAGTTTGTTAACGACTCACTTTTCTGTGTGGAGAAAGACAGATGGCTAGCTGCTACTTAGCTATGTTACTGTAATTATTTTTGATGAAGATCAGAATAAATGTGGGCTGAATATATTGTGGTGTTAGGCTAGAAAAAAAGTAGTTGAATAAATTAACCAGTATCATCGGACAATTCAGTTTTGAGACATCAGGGTCTGAAGGGTCTTGTTTCCACAGACCTAGTTAGTAAACTAAATTATAGCAAATTACTATTTCTATGAGTTATTACATCATCATATACCACATCCTGAAGATGTTCCTCTGTTACTAAGTTCTTGCAGAGTTGAGTGTGTGCTATGCAATGCTGAATAACATTTTTCACAGTGTGTGATTCACATTGGTAATTAGTTCACATTGTATAAACAAAATGTGTATGTGGTTGAATCAGGCAGAATTTAGAGGAAAATCATATTTTAATTTCATTTGAAATCATGTTTAAAAGAAAATTTTAATCATAAAGCAACTTTTCTGCATGTGCAAAATGGAACACCTTTTACAGGTCTCTGAAGTTGCATGGCTACCAGAAAGTAAAAAATTAGGTTATTTATTAAAGGGAAAAGCCAATGATGTGCTATTTTCACTTTTATCATCTCTCCAAAACATCATATTTTTTAAAAGAATTTATTATTCTGCCTCAAATTTCTAATGCATTTTGAACCTTATATAGAAATAAGTAAAACAATAATGATTTAAAATGTAGTTTCTATTATAGAATATGGTCGAATTTAACCGGATGTATAACTAGCGATTCATTGTACTGTATGATAGGCTAATTTATAAAAATTAACTCTAAAAACATGTAATTATTTAAGGGAAAACAGAACATTTCAAGCATCTTAGACTGACGGAAGTGTTTTATTTGTCCTGGAAATGTATTGCGTTTTACCACCATATTTATCCAGGCACTTGAGAAGAATCCCATTTCGGGTAAAAACGGAAGTTAGTTTTTCTGCCTCATTCAGTCTTTAGCTTGTCTGTTAATAAAAAGGCCAGTTATAATGATGGTTTGTGTAGGAACTCAGAAATAAATAGAACCGCCAACCTAACTCAGCAAGCAGTAATCATATATACACAACTTTTTTTCACTGTTGTGGATAAGATAAAATGTAACTCAGGGTAAAAAAGCTTAATATTCTATTGTAAAATATTAGGATGTCAGGGCATCTGGATTTTCTCCAGTGTTGCTGAGGAATTAACTTTTTTTTTCTACAAATCATACAAAATAGTATTATGAGTTTATATATATTTTTAAATCACATTAAACAAAAATATTTCCTGTTCAGCAGAATGTTTATTTTAATTATACTTAATGTAGCCTATAAATAAATATTATATTTACTTAAATGCTCTTACTGTAACATTTGCTTGAGCACTAACTGCTTTTACAGGATTTAAGTGGTGGATATAAAGTTGCATTGACATTTGCTTTGTAAAGCTTTTACATAAGTATTGCATAAAAAAGAAAGGAAGAAGGTACATGGAACCTGATATTTACCCTGGCTTCGTTAATACTATTTTTTCCCAAAAGAATCTAGATTAAGAAAACCACATTAAATCAATTACACCTTTAATGCTTTTCTGTATGCTAAATGCCATCCATATCTCTCAGAATGCTTTTATATTTTAATATTAAAGACCACATTTGTTTGATCTACGTATCTCTGGGCTTCCCATGCAGATTTTCATTTTCCTTGTAGAAGTTGGATAAGCCATATACAAGCATAAGTATCCATTTGAACACAGATCATCAAAGATTTTGGTCTAAATTAACAACTGGTCATGATACTAGGGATTTATCTGTTTTGTCTGTAATCCTGTCATGTTTGATTTCAACATGAGCAAGAACATACAACTTTATGTTGCTGTGGCATGATTTTCACTATAGGGTAGCTACTAAAGTAAGAACTGAAAAATCTGGATGAACAGTTTTGTACTGGAAATTCTAGAAATTCTACTTACATTTCCACTACCTTTGGTATCTGTGTCAGTTCAACTAAAGCTGGTGCAGAATATGCTTACATGTTCTGTGATAACCCTTCCTGACACAATGGATTACCTTTCCAACACAGGTCCATCAGATTTTTAATATGTGCCTCGTTATGTTTAATATGATGCATGTGTACATATTTTATAGAGCGAATATGTTAGTGAAGAGTAAATAGATGTAGTTACACAGCTACTTGCATACAAGTACAGGTTTCTGTACAAATATAAATGTGTGTTCTTCCTTTTACACAGAATTTGTTGTTGTTGTTGACTATGCTAATTATATTTACAGTTAGTTTACTTTGATCTATTTCCCAAATTCCATTTTTATACATTTTGGCCATGTGTTAATTTAAAGCAAACTAATGCATTTTCAGATACATGGATCAAAAAATGTGTATGCATTCTGAAAGCCACTTTATCATTATTTGTTACCGTGCTCAGATATCTAATTACTAATTAAGTTATATGGAAGTGGAGAGATCATTATTAGGTATTTTTAAAGAGCTTAACCATTTAGCATAGAACTAGTATGAGAAAATTAGTCCAAAGATTGCTTTTCCTAGTGACAAATTTTTAAAAGTAAGGATTCATAATGACAGTATTTCTTGTGCTTTCTCCTTTTGTAGTCTTCATAGCATAGCTTCACAGCTAATAGGGGCATTGCTAGCAATCCTAATACTTAGACGGTGTAACCTTTTCCATTTTAATAGATTCTTACACTCTCTTCTTTGAGTAGCTGTCATATTTACAGTGTTTGCAGCAGATCTTTAATTTGGTGTAAATAATCCCTTCAGGCTGTGGTGTGCTTTTTGTAATATGAAATTCTCTTCAGCTTTAGCTGAATATAAACTGTTGAATGTTGACATTTGCTTTCTTACTTGCGTTTTACAACAAAACTGTGGCAAAGTACCAGAACAATACTGCATCAAAATCAGGAGGCCCAGCAGGCCCTCTACCAAAGTGAATGCTTGAGAGCTCTTAGGGGAGCTCTATACTGGGATGGGTGGGACAGGAGATGAAACAGTCAAGCTTCAAGCTTCCCTGTCTTTAGAACTGGGCTTTGCCCCACCTCTGACAAAACTGTGCAGAAGAAGTAAAGGTTCTCAATTCCAGTATATGTTTCTCCATATCCAGAGCATTTTCTTCCTCCATACAGCTTCTAATCTTTTTTCCTCACTCCTCCTTTGCCTCAGACACAATCACCATATGATCATGAAGGTATCTTAACATACAAACTGAGAGAAATGAGAGGTGGGGGAGAAAAAGACAGTGGAGTAAATTTTTTCTTTTGCCAAAGGTGGAACTGTTTGCTTGTTCACTTTTTCCTTTAAAAGGGCCCAGGGGATTACATATGAGCAAATACTATTCTAGTTGTAAAGCACACCAAAATTAGGATATGCCAGATTTCAGGGTGCTCATGCTCTACTTCTTTTTGTGTGTATAGTATACTGTAATTTTTAATAACGTGACAGTAATATTGTTAATTTTTTTATTACTTGGTCCTCAAGATAAATGGAGAAAGGTCAAAAATAAGGTTGCATGTACAACATTAAATCTGCTATTTTTATATTATTACTTTATTTTGCAACGTTAATGCTTTTAAATAATTCAATAAAAGTGAATTTAAAATCTTTTGCTCAATCACTGAAGACAACTGTTGACAATCTAGTAGGCAAGTATTTGGGAAATTAATAGTTTAGAAATGTATGTATGTCAGATACATTTTGATTCAATAATTTGGGAAAATTATTCTTCAGGAATGCTAAAATTGATTTAATCATAAGATACTGATGATAATAATTAATAAAATATATATTATTTGACTATTTACTGTTGTTGTGTCCAATGAAAACAAGAATTTCTAGTTGTTAAATACTAAGTTGTTCAGCATTATAAACAACTACCACGTTTTTTTGTTTGGTTGTTGAGTTCCTTTTTTATAAATATGTCATATGTCATAACAAACTCATTGTGATAACTGCCCTTATATTTGTCCCCTTTGCTGTACGCAGATTACAGATATATTTATCATATCATACTACTTATGAATTTTGCACATTTGTTTCAGTGAAGCTTGCAGACTTCTTCGTAGCATGGAGATTTTTTTTCATTTATTCTGATTATCTTCATGATTCACACTATTTACATTGTAAATTCTCCTGGCTAATGCTGTTTACAGATCTTGTTCCATTTTCAGTGATTCTCAAGAGGTAAATTTTGAGCAAAGCTTCTTCAAATTTTCTGTCCTTTTCAAGCCCTTCTGATATTTTTTAATATTACAGGCTTTTCCTTCTGCCCCCTCAACATGCTAGATGTTCAACTTAAATCTTACTCTTTGTCTTTCTGCCTAAGGGGCTACCTTCAATGTATATTTAAAGAACATAGCATGCTTTTCTTGCATATGCTGTCTAAAATGTGCTTCCAAATGATTTTTTATTGATCGATCCTTTTTTCTACAGTAATGGTTTCTGTGTTTCAAGCCTAGTTTTGAAAGTGGGAGAGAGAAAGGTGGAGATATGGTGAGAAAGGCAAGGTCGTAACACGTTTAAGATCATAAGACATGGAGCATTGGATACTATGGAGAAGAATACGAACTAGTAGGAAACTCGAACTTCCTAGTCTCCCTATTCTTAGAACAATTTGTTTTTCTATATTGTCTCTGTAGAAGTGTTGAAGCTCGCCCTTATAGAACAATTTAACATTCCAGGGTCCAACTAAATAGGAAAACTGAGGTGCCAATGCTTCTTCTGGAGCCTGGGAGTTAAAGTACAAAGTTGTATGATTTCCCACCAAGTGTGGATGACATTAAAGGCCAAACTACATTTAATTATTTTAAAATGCATTTATTGTTTTTTGAAGATATACACATAATTCACACTGGATTCTGTGTGAATATTTACTGTTTTTCTAGCTATCAAGAGGCAATCAGTAATTATCTTTGCAGTCAGTTTTTCCTTCTTCTGTCACTGATTCTCTGTAATCAGAAAACTATTCGGTGCATATTTATATTACAGCTTAAATAAAAAAAAAAAAAAGAGCTGTTGTTGAAACCTTAGCTTACAGAATTAAATTATACCTGTTTTGTAAATTTTGATTTATTTTTTTTTAAACTTGATATATGATTATATATGCTAAGAATATGGTACTATCTAAAATGTATTTTACTGGAGTCTTAATAGTTATGAAAAATTCTTACATAAACCTTTGATTGACTGAATTGCCAAATAAGTGATTAAATAAACTTTCTCTAGAAATATTAATTCTATATAAAGACAACTGAAATGAAGAGTAAACAATAACATTTCTTCTTAGAAAAGACATCTTACTTTTTAAGAACCTGATCTTTGACTAATCTTTAATTAGCTATAGCTTTATTATATTATAAATTATTTCCATCTTGGATCATTTTCCTTCGAGAATTTTAATTTCAACTTATTTTTTCCCCCATCAGGCACATCTGATGTTTCATTAGGGGGAAAAAAAAATGTTTTAAGCTAGTGTTTCAAGATTAGTTAATAACTCTGCTTAGTTCAGCTTTAAAAAATTGTTTTACATCTATATGTAAGTGTGTTTAGGAAGGATTATTATGCTAAGAAAAATCTCACAAGAACGCCAATATTAAATTGAATTTCTTTGTTTAGAATTGATCAGAATTGGAAGGTTTCAAGACCAGCTGTCATGTGAAAAAAGCATTAAATTGGCTCATGTGTTCTTGGAAAAAAGATTTTATTTTTTTTTTGTATATGAACAATGTTGGTTTAATTTCTGCCCTCGTTCTTTAATTATTTATTATATATCTGTACCTATCCCTAATTTTTGAGTCATTTCTTTACATTAGGATATTACCATCCTAATTGCCATCATAAAGGAATATAACCTAGCTGATTATATATTTCTGTACTTTGCAAGTTAAGATAATGTTTCTATAATAAGACTACCAATTATTTCTATACCTAATTTTCCCAGGAGAAGGAAAGCATACAATGCTTTCTTTGAACCCATACTATTGCCTTACTATATAAAGGTTACAGAAGTTAACAAAATAGGCAATAAAAATAGTGCATACTTAAGGATTGAGACATGACTGGCTCTGATTTTGGTTCACTGTCTTGTTCATACAATTACCTTGTCAAATAATAATAAAAATATATTTTAAAACTGAAATAGTTTTCTGCTATTGCAATGTCTCTAAACCATTCAGAATAAATCTGCCTGCAAACATTGTTAAATTAATATTTTTCATATTTATGAACATATTGGTATTTTCAGGGTGCTAAATGATTGATTTTGATAGGACATTCCTAGGTGGTCAGTCAGGAAAAAACAAACTGATTATTTCTTTCGTTGTGAATTCTTCTTCTAGTATTTAGATGCAGTAATCATTAAGTTATGCATTTTACTGTCTATGCAAAAGAATAAACTTCAGTTACTCTGTAGATCTGATTTAAACTTGTTGTTTTATAGGATTTCTGCAAATAGTAGTCATCCAAACATATTCTTGAAAGCTTCAGGAAGGCTAATTGTATATGCTCTAATGAGATCGGTGTTATGTTGATGAAATAATGGTAAACCAGTACACAGTTATTAAGTTTAGCAGAGCTAGAAAATTGGAAAAAAAAAAAAAAAAAAAAAAAAGGCAAGAAAGGTATTTTTTGTTTGGTTTGGTTTGGTTTGTTTTCCTACCACAGTTAACTTCCTATTTCAAAATAGTTTTATGTTCTATGATTAACATAACTGGAATAACTGTGGTAGAGATTTATGCAAACCTATGAAAGATTAATTCTGATTCCTATAGGTTTTTGTATTTGGGAAGCCGCCATAGCTCACACAGTTCACTATAACATTTCGTATTAATTTGATATGGCATAACTGACTTAATCTTAAATATAAAATGTCATTGTAATCATATGTTATTGGGATTTATCTCTTCTGATCCAGTCACAGGAGAAATATAACTGGTTGGCACTTTGCCAATAGTTAAGTCCTTGTCTTGAGTCTGTTTTATTTTGTGATGATGATTTTACAGCTCTTTCAAAAACTGGTGTTGTTTTACCTCTTAACCAGGTACCAGCTGTTTGATTATGCACTGCAATCAAGAGTCATTGCACCCCAATAAGGGGTGTAGAATATAATCCTTAATTTTAGGCTCTTGATCTCCAAGGAGGAATATGGAATCTGCAGTTCAGTCACTGAGCTCCCTATGTAACGTCTTGGGGATAAGTGCCATAAAAACACAGTCCACAAAACTTCTGTTCTGAAGCGATGCCTCCTGTGCCTATTCAATAGGGAATGTGAAACATATGGTGTCGTATGGTATCACATCATCTTGGATTTATCATCTCTTGCTTAAAGTGCAGGGAGGTACCCTCACTCTCTTCTAATCAAAAGATGGAATTGTTTTTCAGAGAATAAACAGCTAACAGAATTCTTTCAACATATGAGATCAGGACTTGCTCCCTGTATCACTTACTACAGTTGCTATTTTCTAGATAAGAATACGTAGACTATATGGAAATAATTTATAGAAAACTAATGGTTAGAGATTTTGGCTAACAAGTGGAAAGTCTAGATTTGATTCTCTTAGCCTGAAGAGATTCAAGTCCACTTCTCACAATACAGTCTATATGTATGTATATATCCTCAGCCTTTCCTGTTGCTTTTTGATACTCATGTCTATCAGAAAGGCATCCCAAATGAGAAGATTTCAGCTTTTACATTTAGGAGGAGCTGTTTTTGCATGCTAAAATGGCAGAAAAACAACCCCTACTCATCCTTAAAAATGAATCTAGTTTTCTGATCACTTAGTGCACTGAAACAGCTTAGCGTGGCCAGATCTAAGGCAAGATAGGAAAAGGGAATATTGTGCCAAGGACAAGGCTTTTATAACAGTGTTTCTATCTACATTTTCAGCAATAATTCACATTTTTTTTAGGGTTAAGTAAAATTAACTGTGATTACAACTGAAGAAGAAGAGATAAAAATACTGGATGTAATTAAAATATGAATCTAGGAATACAAATACGAATATCTTTAAAAAATAATAATAGAAAAAGTGACTAGATAATTAAATTTCTGCAGTAAAAATGTTTGATTCTCCTTTCTATTCTTAGAGACATCCTAGAGTAGATACTAAAAAATATACATAGGATGTTACTTGAGTCATCATCAAGATTCTAGTTAAAATATTTTATTTCATCTCAAAACAGGATTAGCATTCATTTGCCATTCAGTGAAATGTAAACTTAAAACAACTTGGCAAACAAGACCAAATTTATATTGTATGTTTACTACATTATTTTCAACACCAAATAACAATATTTCATTATGTTGGGGGTTGGTCTCTTCTCCCAGGCACCAAGTGATAGGACAAGAAAAAATGGTTCAAGCAGTGCCAGGGGAGGTTTAGGCTGAATATTAGGAAAAATTTCTTCACTGAAAGAGTTGTAAGGCACTGGGACAGGCTGCTCAGGGAAGTAGTAGAGTAAGCATCTCTGGAGGTATTCAGATGTGTAGATGCGGTGCTTAGGGACATGGTCATGTGGTAGACTTGGCAGCACTAGGTTAACAGTTGGATTTTATGATCTTGGAGGTCTTTTCCAACCTGAGAGATTCTGTGATTCTGTGACTGCATGATATTCACTTTGTTAGATGTCTAGCAGTGCAAGACAGAACTTCAAAATGTAATTTAAGTACAGTATCCATTTTTCTTGATTTTGACTTGAAAATACACTGATAAATAGTTCTCATGGACAGCACAGTTAATTGTGATTATTTACATTAGCAGTTTATTAAAATAAAATATGATGCTGTTTTCTATTGATCGTCAACAGAAATGTAATTGAGAACGTGTGCCCTGGTGGAACTGTGTTGGAAACATTCATGTTAGATCAGGAGTCAGCAGTGACTTCTCTTCTGAATTTGCATTAGATTTGTAAAACCAATGTCTTTACATCCAGCTACTTTGGTTTTGTGTAGAGCAGGCAGATATTAGAAATTTACAAGCTTTTGCAAGTATCATTTGGAAAATTTATATATTACAGCATCTTTAAAATCTGAGCCTGTTCTATTTACAATTTCTGTGAGATGTTGTGGTATACAAGTGGTACTCCAATCTGAGTAAGTCTCTGCACTTCTTACTTGAGTAGCTCATTAAGGTAGATTGAGTTGTTACCTAAAATAAGTTAGGGTAGGAGTGAACATTTTGTAGTACAGTATATTTTTTGAGCAGTCTTTGGACTACTCACTGGAAAGCTCCCCTGGGAAGTGGTCACAACACTGAGCCTGTCAAAGTTCAAGACGTGGTCGTGGTTGAACAATGCTCTCAGACATGTGCCTTGATCTTTGGGTGGTCCCAAAATGTGGAGCAAGGAGTTGTACTCCATACTTGCACATCCCTTTGAACTCAGGATATTCTCTGATTTTATGATTCTATACTTCAGCAGATTCTATCTAAGGGATCATATTGTAGGTAGTTTTAAAATTGGTATTTCTTATACTTGAATGAAACAGTCAAAGTCTAGACTGAATTGGTGTTAAAAAAAATAAAAAAGAGAGCAGTTCATTATGACTTAATTTTCCTAAATAGGAAATAAATATGTCATATGTATATAGATGTCATAAATATGACATCTAGTAGCATAACAAGCATGGACATAAAACTTTGCAAAATGATCTGTCTTTCAAGTGTTACTGAGCCATGGTGGTGATTTTCTGTATCCTTTATTCCATTTAAAGTCATGACAGGCTGTCTGTAGTGTTCAGAGCATAAAGAAAAAAATTATTTGAAGGTTAAGAGTTTCAGGTTACCCTCACAGTTGTGAAAACATGTTATCATATTCAAAAACAGTTACAACAAATCCAACTGGAGAAATAAAGTGAGTTACAGTTGTTCATATAATTCTGAAAAATATTTACTGTGTTGTTGTTGTTGTTTTTTCCTAAAATCATAGCAGGGATGAAAAATGTAACAGGAAATCTGAGTGAAAAACAAACTACTTTTTTCTTTTTTTTTAATTTTTGCATGGATTTGTACAAGTTCTTACTATATGTCTACAGTTTGTGTCCTCTTTACAGAAGTCATTTATTTTTATGATTTTCCAGCACGTATTATAAAGTGCTTATAAAATATTATTGAAGTAGAAACATGCAGACATGATGCTAAAAGAATCATAATTCCTTTTGTTATCTATATCTATCTCTCTCTCTCTATATATATATACACATCCTGAAATGTGATATACATTTACACAGACTGCGTCATCATCTCTGCTTTTTGGTCAAGTTCTTGTGTTCTAAATTTTGATTCAGGTACATTTAGGTTTCATTCTTATAAATAGAAATTTGGTAAATATAGCACTATATAATGGTCATACAGTAATAAGAGCTGATTTCCAGTGTACACATTAGAATTAGTGAGTAAATACGGTAATCTCTCAAAAGCTGATTTTAGATGCTTGCATCTGTTCTTTTTAGTAACATAGAAAGAAACAGAAAAGTTCTCTAACATCCCAAATAATATACGGTATATAAAGTAGATTCTAAATAGTACTAGGGCTATATAAGCCAAAAATGGGAGTCTGAAAAACAATATACACTAGAAAGTATAACCTGTAATAATTAGCTCTTGATTTTGTGAGTAATTTTATGTGTTGTGTTATAGAGCTGATAGCAGTAGTCTTCAAGGATATGATCAATCATTACATTTAATAATACCTACAAAGTAGTCTTTCTACGATGTTTTTAGATTTAAAAAACATTATCACTTTGTTTAAAAAACAGTATTATTAGGGTTGGAGTAATCACCATAGCAAATAATTTGATGATGGAAATCTGAATATGTACTATGAAGTACTGTGGCACATCAGCAATTGTTGAACAAAGATGGAAGTTCAGGGTGGTCTGGTACCTTGTAAGAACTGGTGTTGCCATTAGCCATTTATCTTGCAAGCACTGATTTTCATTATTTAATTGAAATTTCACAACCAAAATAAGAGTAAAGTCTTAAACTTAGTGGTTATGCTAAGATGCTGTATTACTGAACTCCTCATTTAAAAACAAGTGAAATAGAAGTCACTCAGTAAAAACAAATGTGGTTTAATTTTTTCTTTTGTTGCATTCTTCCATAACATTGGAAGATAACACGTTTCTCCTGAATTTTGATGCTTGTCCTATAGGCAGTAGAAAAATCTAATTTATTTCAATTTACATTATCTACCCAAATCTTAAAAGTCCTTGATGAATAATAAATGTGACAACAAAGTATAGCTTTAATCTGTTATGAAGAACATGAAAGCAATGAATGTTACGATTCTAAGATGTTTCCCGAGGGATCAAGCAATCTTCCACACTTTTCTTAAGACTGACCTATCACCTTGAAAAGCAGTCATGAAGGAGAGCTGCAAATGCAAGACCACTGTCAGGTCAACCTGTCGTGGTGCTGACAGGTCTCTGATATAAAACCCAATTTACTGTTTAAGAAGCACATCCATTATCCTTCTGGTTTTAAAATAGAACATACATCAGCAAAATGATAAAGTGCTTAAGAATTATGAAAGTCAAGGACTATTTCATATCAGAAAGTCACAACCTTTTTTGCATATTACTGATTAAAATTACAGTGAATGTTAATATTCATCTGTGTTTTTTTTTTTTTTTTCTTCCAGAAAGTTAGGAGTTTTCATCGGTTGAACTTCTACTTGTATTACATTATCATTTGGGTTCACCATACATTGTATTAGGTTATTCCTTACAGGAGTTGAAGAGGTTTGTGGAAGTGTGCGTGTTTTTAGGTAAACTGATGTGTCCAATCTTTTTGATCCTAATTAGAAAAACAAACAAACCACACCACCAACAAGCCACATTTTTCCTTTCATTGTGTTCAAACTTCATCTCCATTTGCAATCTGGAATACAATAAACTTCTTATGTTTCCTGTGTGAAGTGGATTTATAGACTCTTCTACTTAATACAGTTTCAGTTCTTCAAAATGGAAAAATTAAGGCATTACTGAATTGGCAGCAAAAAGGGGAAAAAAAAAAAAAGGGCACGTTAAAACTTTTTAGTCAATGACCTTAATGGATTTAAATGGATATTCTAAAATAGAAGCAGAAAAGCAGTGATTATATTATGGAAATGTTCACCAAGGCTGATGGTAAAATAAAATTATAGATTTCTAATATCAAAGCACCCTTTAGAATAGTTTCCAGTGTCATCTTACTTGTGACTTTTTTTAATATCTGTTTTAACTAGTGACCATATTTGATCATATCTCCTGTCTTTTTTCTTTTTTTTTTTTTTTCCTTTCATTGCTAGTTAAAGAGTTAGGGGCTTACTATATAACCTTCAGTTCTGCAGGATTATGCATAATCTTACTAAATAAAATGCAGTTTTTAACCTTAAACATTACTCAGGTAAATTATTGTTGTTTTCATGTTGTTTATGTGCTTCTAATTTTTATTTTTTTTTCAAGAATTTGTCTGGAATACATGTAACAGATATGCATTTCTTTAAACTAGTAGGCATGTGAATTTCAGAAGGGATCTTAATTCTTGTCCATGTTTTGTTTTACTTTTACTTCTACTGGTAAACATTTAAAAATCATTAATCTGTGCTCTGACCTGTGTGCTCTGTTACTTTGTCTTGAGGCTTGAGACATGATGAATGATAGTAATCAAGTTTTACAAGTTGAAATAAATTTAATAAATATTTCTAAGGTCTCAGGAGGTCTTCATACAGAGCGATTTATAAAAGCACAAAATAAATATGATTTCAGTGAATTGATGCAAAATCTGTTTTTTGTTGTTGGGTTTGTTTATTTTTCACTTGCTATGTGTTTGCTGTTATAGTCTGTAAAACACTAAACATTTCCTTGTTTCTTGAAAACAGTGAGATATTATCTAATTTTATTTTCTATATCAACAAAGTTAAGAATGTTTATAATTTAAGTAAAATAAGAGAAACACTTTGAGCTGTGTAGTCTGTTCACTACTTGGTTAGATTGTTCTTCAATTTATAATATGTGTAACTGCATCAGTCTTCATGTGGGCATTGAAAGCAACGGCCATATAGATTTTTTTACAAAATATATACTGTCGGGTTCAATTTTTCTTTGAAAGACCACTGCTTTCTTGGAAACATAAATAAAGCTTCTTTAAAAAGGGAAAGACTTGTACTTGCACCTGAATTTAGCTAACAGGAAGCAGACCTATGTAATTAGACATTTTTTGAAGTAATAACCACGCTTTACTGACAGTGAACGTTATTTTAGTTTACAAGTCCCCCAAACCACACCTTACTGTAGTTAATAGGTATCATGGGATTTATACTTACATTGTGTATGCAATAATTCTAGTGTTTAGTCCATAGACAAAAACTATTTAGAATTATGGGTAAGCATGTGGGAGACTAATATGAAGTAAAATGTTACAAGTCGGTCATATGCTTTATAAACCATAGCGATTCAGATTTAAGAAAAAAAATGCGTTTTAATTATATTGATCTTTCTACCATTGTATCAACCCAAGAATAAATAGATTATATACGTAATGGCATTTTAAATTCTAAATTGCTCATAAATACTCCGTTTCCGTTCCAATTAACCATAGTTTTTATGTGTAAGTTTTTATCCTTAAAGTTTATTGACAACGATGTATGAATTCCATGCCAGTATTTTGCTGTAATAATATGGTGTAACAATCAGAAAATGTGTTTATAACAGAAAGGTAATGGGAAGGTGTAAAAGCACTTGTCTAATATAACAGTTTTTAATATGTATTTTAGTATTTCAGTTGATGTTTCTATAAAGATATGAAGATGAACTAGGGGTGATTGCTTTGGTAAGATGCATCCACACTGAATATTTCTTCTCGTCATATGATTTATAAAGTATTGCAAAAGTAGCAATGTAGCTGCTCAGTAAAAGGAGGCCAGCTTGCTATCCACTTGCTATCCACTGAGTACCTTCTCTGACCATCTAGGATCAGATGACCACCTTTGTTAGAAGACCTCTGTGTTGCTTAAGCTGAGTTTGGATGGTAAAAGGGCAAGGAAAAGAGTTCTGGAGACAGACAGGTTGAAAGCTCAATGTGTGGCTTTGGTCAGGTTTTCAAACCAGATTCTTTTAGGCTTGTTAAGAATCCATAGGTGCACACATCTGCTCTGCCATTTCTGCATAAAGCGCAAGTGTTATAAACTCTTGAAGGATGTCCAGATCACCTTAGTCTCCTCTGAGCTGACTTGGGAATACTTTACTTCTACTTTGAAGCTTGTGTTAGCAACAGCAAGGCTTGTCCTCTTGTTTCTTTAAAAAAGCCTTCCCCCCTCCACTCCTCCCTCCCCCCCCCCTTTTTTTTTTTCTATGTCTCCTAAAGCTGTCAGGTTTTAAATTGTGTTAAAACTTAACCAGCTGAAGAGGAAAGCTGCTCAAAATCTTTCATAGAATAGTGTTTGTACTATCTTAGCAAGTAAATGGTCCCTGAGAGGGAAAAGCTATTGCTTTAATTAGTCTCTTCTGCTAATTCCAGGAAATCTTCCTTATTTTGCGCATCTTTCTCATCTGGAGATTATTTTCCCTGGATCTGTAGCTCTTTCAAAAAATGTTCAATAGCACCAAAGTCATGAACAGTGATTTGATCTCATGTTGGGCCAGTGGTTTCATGTTGCTTTTTGGCCATTCGTACTCCGATTCTCCGAGCAAAATGGAACCTCAGCTCCATGCATTTGGTGCAAAATGCAGCCAGATTTCCAAAACTAGCCAAGAACTTTCAGGATTCAAAGAAGATCCTATATATATTGAATATTTATATATATTCAATATGTATATATTAAATATATATATATGTATCAGTAGTTGGGGATAGGTCATGATAATTTCTTGCATTACAATTAACTCTTTTGTTCTGTAAGTCATATGTAAAGGGAATATTTACCCATTTTTATGTGCATTTTAGATTTTTCCAAAGTATAAATGTTCTGGAATAATTATCTCTATGCACATACTCTTCTTGTAGGATCGTTTCCATATGGAGTTCACTTATGTGAAACAATTGTTCTAGACTAATTATTGCACATTTAATATTTTGGAAATATTCCAAATATAAGTGATTGTTAGTTATGTACCCTGCAAACAGTTGTCCAGAGCCCACTGGGTTTAACTCCCCTTTCCTTGGTGAAATTTCTTTCAGAACTACAGAGCCAGATTTTAATATTTACTGTAGCAGTTATACTAAAGGCAATATACAACTTCTAGTTGTATTTAATGGGATATTCATATGATTTGTTGAGCTGTAGAAGTGTTATATTGATCACATTTCTTGGTAGTTGTCTTACCCTGAAGTGATAGGAGATTTGCTCATTAACACACGTGCATTGCAGCAACCACTTCTGACAGCTTCCTCCAAAAGCAGCAGTAAATCCTCCCCTCGGCAGGTGTGGCTCCATGAGCACATCTAATACCTTGCTGCTATTGCCTAGAAGTCTGTTTCTCAGTTTCGTCTTCTCTGATCCTCAATGTGCAGCCTGTCTTCTTGTGTAGTCTCTCCCATTCATCTGACACTACTGTAAGCTGGTTCAGTTTGCTAACACAGCAGAAAAAGCATCGTCTTTGCATTTCTTTGGCGATATATTTTACCATATAATTTATACTGTATATAATATACCTGAGCTCTATTATTTGCTATCCATAGTTTTCATTACTTAGTTAAATACATTCTCTTTTATGCATACACAGTGCTCTGGAGTAAATAAACCACAGGATTGAACACTGTGCGGTATTTTTAAGGTCATTAATTAAGAGCAGGAAAAAGTATTGTGTGGACATGATTTTCATTTATTTTGTACTTCTTTGCCATACTCACTTTTTTTTGTGTGTGTTTGTGTGTGTGGATAAATTATTAAAACATGTTTTAGCTTTTTGTATTAGCAAAATATCTCTTCCTCAATAGGACAGCATTTTTTTTCCCCTCTCTCTCTAATATTGCTAACATTTTACTTAAGATTCTTGTTTTACATTAGTGAAAATGGCATTTAGTCTTTGTCCTTATGCAAGATTACGTTACTCTCATTCCATTGGCCTGCAGTTTTACTGTGCCTAATTCAGTTCACATACTGACAAGTCAGATAATTTCTTTCTCTTCCAGGGCTGGAAGAAAAAGAAACTAGAGGGGAAAAAATGTGAAAATATTATTATTATTAAAGTTAATTAGGAATAATTTCTCTGTACAACACTTTTAAGCAACCTGAATCATTATTTGACCAAAATTTAAGCTATTTTGTCCAAGAGCTTAAGTTATTATTAAGATTTTAGATTTTCCAGTTTTGAAAATATTTTACCTCTCATCTGACTCTGTCAGCAGACTAATTTTGAATTTGCATGATTTACTCAATATGGTTTTGATCTATACAGAACCTATAGGTTTTTGAGTGCATTCTCTTTGATTTTTCTTGAAACGTTGTGTTGGTACCTGCAATCTGCTGCAACTAGTAAAATCACATAAAAAATGTGCATGGAAAAATATCCTTTGGCACTGGAACAATCCTATTGGCTACCTTTTGGCTACCTGTACCTACTTTGTTGTTTTGGTTTTTTTTGTTGTTGTTTGTTTGTTTGTTTGTTTTAATACACAAAAAGGTATTTGGAAATTTATTCCAAACTCTACTTTAGCTAGTAGATTCTGTTTGTTGGTGATCTAAAGAAAATTGGTGAAAATTTGTTTCTTTGTTTGTTTGTTTTACATAGGCACTCTTGGTTTTGATAATTCAGTTGTCTGCTAATAACCCGTAGGATGGGATTTATCGTTCTGCACCAGGGTAGGAACAGAGGGCTGGGCGGAGAGAGAGGGAGACAGAGAGAGATGGTGTAGGGTTCTCTCTGGATCTCTAGAAGAATGGCCTGGCAAAAAAACACTGTAAGAAAAAAAAAAACACTATATAATAAGACAGAGTTAAAACAGGAATTTAGGTAACAAGCAAATCTTTCATCCCTTCAGATGTTGGCTTTTGTGCAGCCTTGGACAGACCTGCAGGTGGACTTTCCCATGGTATGCTGTGCACATGGTATCTTTGGAGAGGTTCCTCCTCCCTCCTGTGCTGTGGTGCCTTTTATTTTGTGTAACAAACAAAATCATATATCTTCTGACAGGCTGGAATGCTATCTCTAATGCATGCAGCACAGGACAGCATGGGCCTCTCAAACCGATTCCTTTACAATTGCTTAATGCTTACAGGCTTCTCAAGCCTTAAGTACAAGGCCTGATTGGCCACACATCGTTTTCTCAAGATGACTAACTCCTCAAACACAGCCTTCCAAAAGACTGCCAATATGTTCATCTGGCCAAATGTAGATGCATACCAAAAAAGGATGTAAGAAAGAAAATGAGGTATCCATATTGAGTTGGAAAAATGATCAGCTTTGCCTGCCTACAATGTGGTTCAGCGCATCCTGATAGTGCAGACATCAACATTCAGCACAGAACATGCAACCAAAGTCTAGCAATATTTTATGAAAGAACTGTTTACTATACAAGAATCAGTGTGATTTGGTGCCACAGATTATTCTATTTCTACTGTCTAACTATTGTGAATGCAGGGAATTTTCCACAAATCAGCCCTACGCATTGGATCTTACTACATTTGTTATTCTATCTAAATGTTGAATAATGTTAAAATCTTGAATTACTTGTCTGTGCTGTCCCTTATGAGGAAATAACTTAAGAATTTTACATTTGAGAAGGTACAGTTTAACTTAATAATTTAACAAGTAACAAATGCTTCTTTGTTTCTTATAAAGTCATCTTTGGTCAGCTTATGGTCTCTGTAGCTACTTTAAGTGCTAGATTTATTCAGGAACAATGAAATCTTACTGTCTTCAAATTTTAAATCTGTATTTTTTCTTCAAGTCCAAGGGATTTGTTCTTTTATCACTGAAATATGAAATTTAACCATCTCAGAATGTGTCTGATTCTTCTTTACCACTGGTATAAATAACAAAAGTAACATCATTAAATATAAAGGCAACCATTTTTCTTAACTATAAAGTTAACAACAATCACCGAAGGCATTGAAAGATTTATTTTACCTTTGCAAAATTTCCACTATTCATACTCATTTGTTCTTAGATCACTTCTTAGATCACTTATTTTATTTAATTATTTATTCTAAGATCATAATATTTTTCATTTCTGTCTTTTCTAGTTTTTATAGTATGTGGATTATTTTTGATTTTACTTTAGTTTTTTTTTTTTTGTTTTTCATTCTTGTCTGTAACGTATTATGCACTGTTTTGTCTGAATAGTTGATATGAAAATTGCTAGCCTCTGGATTTTTGTTGTTGTTGTTTTGTTTAAGATCTAATCTTATGTAAGGCATGAGATTTTACACAGATGTGTTTTATTTATTCCCTTATTAGTCTTGTATATGAGCAATCAACATTGTACCCCTGTTACAAAAGCACTGCCACTACACTTCCCAAAATTTTTGAAGGTGGGATTTGAGAAACTTTTTTAAATATGATCATTTTAGTAGGGACATAGGTTTAGTCGCCAGATCCTCCAGACTCATTTGTAATGTTGGAAACCAGATTCTACATCTACATTTCAACTCGTGTTTAACTTCAATGTAGTTAGCAAAACAGTAGACAAGTTGCTCCTCTTTGTTCTTCTTTGCCTGAGATCTGTAGTGTTAGAAATTATATCAGTTTGTTAAAAAAATCTTCCTAAAATATAGGTACCTTCTGTTTTTTAAGCATTTTATGTCATATATCCTAACACAGCAAAAGTGCCTCCGCTTAATCATGTACTGCTTTTTCAAGACACTTGCTCTTATAATGACAGCTTTACATCTTTACAAGTTTGTGTTCTGGTTTACTTTAAGCTGATCCTTTTTTAAAATGCAATGTGCCAACTGTCAGAAATACTCAAAGAACTATTCAGGCAGATGGAATCCCTATAAGATGCAGAGATTTTCCTTCCTGTTATGTTACTTATTGCTAAACACTAGATGGAGAATTTAAGTCAGAATTCCATGGAAGCTCTGTTCTGAAATGTGTATCATCTTACATCATTTTTATTTCCTGTGCTGTTTTCTTGTTCACACAAAAATGTCTTTTAAAAGTCTAATCTTCAAAAAATAATGGAGAATTTGTTCTAGTGCATATAAACTGCTAACATAAGTTTTCTATTTCGAATGATATTCTCGTTCCTATAGCAGTATTGCAAATTAATTTCTGTATGTCAACAGTGAACGTAAATATTTGGAGATACTCAGTATGTTCACTTATTGCACAAACAATCAGACATCAAAATTACTAGGCTTTCAAAATACTGTTCTTTATTATGAATATGTTTTTCTCTTTTTTTTTTTTTTTTTTTTGTGTGTGTGTTTTTTAAGAGAAAGACTAGGACTTGACATTTCCAAAGAAAATACTTCAAAAGGTTATACAATATGGCCTCTGGTTTGTGCCAATATCAGTTGTGATTAGGCTGATAATCTCTTATATCCTCTTTAATCCTTGTTTAGTCTTTTTATTATTGAATACTCCAGCCTCTGACACCAATGTTTTTATTATATCAGTTACAATCTGGATTCATTTGGGAAATTAGTTTTTCTAAGTGATTGTGTTCTCTGCCTGTATGTCTTTACAGTTTCTTAGAGTGCAGCACTGAATCTTCTGCAGCATCTTTTGCTAACTTATTAAGATGTGATCTCACCAGACACGATTACTTTCTGCCTTGTGTTATTACTAGTTAGAAGTGTTTTTGATAAATATAATAAAAGAGGTGAATGATTACATAAATCTAAGATTTTGTGGCCTCCTTTCTTTCAGGAATGGAGGAAATAATAGCATGTAAGTTTCTCAATAAGTTTAAATGAGTTAACAATGTACTGTTCTCTAAGTGTTTGTGAAAATCTGAATTCCCTCAATCTTATTTATTATACTTATTTATTGTGTAGATATTTTCAGCAACTTGGCAATGAATTATTCATTTGAATATTTGGTTTTGTAGTAAAACACAGTTTCAGTTAGGTAAGCCTTTAAAATAGGGGGAAGTTTTTTAATCCGAGTCAACAACTAGTGGAAGGCCATCTCTTCTTTTCAGAAAGAAAGTACCATAGAGAATAGCACAGTAGTCAACACTACAAAGAGGAACTTCAGGCTCTGACTGTTTCATACTGGGCTGTAAAATATGAGATTGCAAGTACTTTGGCATATAAAATGCAAGATTTCCTCTTTGATCAGCTGAACATTTCTATTGATTTCAATAACCGCATAAATTCGCCACAAGATCTGTTTTAAGCCAGCTACGTAACAAATGATTTTTCATTGGACTAGAGTTTATTGGACTACATTCTTCTCAGAAAATTACCTCTAAATTTAAATGTAGTCCATCCACCTTTTGCTTAGAAAACATTTCCATATAAGTTTCCAGAGAATTCAGTTTGAAAGTGCGGATAGAAAATTTGAGATAAACATCCAGTATTGTAAACAAGTAAGTCTCCCTTCTTTATTAAGCTGCAGATTTTCATGAATCTTCTAGGACTCATTTTTTACTGTATCCCTTTAAAGCTCTGAAATTTTATTGCAACTGACCACTGTACTTAAAAGTTATAGAAGGGGGAGTATAGAGCTTTAGAGGAGGATGATTATTTTCTTTACTTAGAATACCAGGTTAAAAATAAGCTAACCATCGATTTATTTTTTTATTATTATTATTATTATTATTGTTTTTTTATTGTCCTTATGAAGTGTTGATAATGATTCTGTAATTAGAGTCAAAACAATCTGCCCACCCTAAGTGTAGAAAGAAACTGATTCCATGAGACTGTGCCTACTTTTTGAGAAGTTTGGTGAAACAAGATGTTTTAAATTGCATGGTGCAAAAAAAATTGTAGTAGATTTTTGGTCGTGGTACCAGATTTTCTGATGTGCTCTGGTCTGTTGTTAGCTGTATTATGGAATTAGGACTAAATAAAAATGGCCACTGAAAGTTTCCAATATGACATCATAAACAATTAGTAATCAACCTATTTGTCTCTGTAGTCCATAATCGATACTTTTATATGCATGGAGTAGCTGTATAGTTTATTTGGTTTTGGAACAAATAATTTTGACCAACACGTATCACCAGTAATCTTTCCTTTTGATTTATTTTTGCAGTTTTTGAGGTAATTATCCAGCTGGGAGTTTTATTAGTACCTTTAGCACTTTTTTCTATATGCAACATGGAGCAGTGTGTTCTCAGTTCCAGCTTATTTGTTATTGTTTTTGTTTGTTTGTTTGTTTGTTTGTTTAGTTTATTGATAAAGTTCATGTATACATTTTTCAAGAAATGCTGTTTTATTGTTATATTCTGGAGGTCAAGACAGTCATCTCTGATTTGGAAACCTTAGATTTTCACAGAGTTATAGTATTGGAACATGTCTTTGGTGTATGAAAATCCTTATTTAATCGACTCAATATTGTTAAATGTTAAGTATTCTAGAAGCACAGTGGGTTGTAGTGGATGTTGAAACTGTTGAAATTTGTATGAACTATTGTTCATGCCACTGATGATACTTTTTTTGCTTACCGTTGATTTTCACTTCATACATTTTATGCCTCCTGCTTAACTCAAAATTGAGGGAGGTCAAGTTTCTGTTTCCATCAATACCCTAGCAGAATAGCTTCTGAGATGGTAAGGATTGTAAGAAGAAATAATCAAGATGAAGAAAGGAAAATAGATGCTAGGTAATATTTTCTGAATGAAAAAGGAAAAATTTCTAATTCTGTCACAGGCATTCTTGGACTGAAAGGAAATAAATGAGCTCTAGAAATCTGCAAAAAAAATGTGTTAGATGGATGTCTTCCCATACAGAAAAAAATTTTCTCCAAGAAAATTTCTATCAACTATAGAAAAAAATAAGTCAGTCTTCTGTGTTATTTCAAGTCTAGATGGATTAGAAGATGTATACAATACTGAAAAAATGATACCTAGCTGAGTGTATAATCATGTAAATATATAAGAAAGGAAGGCTAGCAAACAGATGAAATGACACTTTAAGTCCTAATTATCTTATGGAGAAAGAAACTAAGGAAATTACAACTGAAGCTGTTGGACAGTGTATGTCAGTGAATGAAACAAAAACACTTTTCTAGAAGTCAGTACTTTTCAGTCAAAAAGTAATCAATTAAATGAGAATAGAGAGATTTGCAATATTTCAAGACTTTTTTTTCTAAAATCACATAAACTTTGGATCACAAAAACAATACCAAGATTTAAAAAAAAAAAAAGTGGCCTTTGACACTGAGTATAAAAGTTAATCTAGTTCTATTTCACTAAATACACGTGACATCATGATAACAAACAGTTAATATTAACTCCTACCCAAATAGTCTTTTAAAAGATGAAGGTAGAACTCACAGTTCATTAACTTTAAAAACTTCCAAAAATATTCACCAATTTTAGCTAAAGAGAGGAGGCTTCAGAAAAGGACTTAAGGCAAAGAGTGATTAAATAGATTTAAAGCCATTTCTTGTCACCGTACAAACATATGAAAGAAAAATAAAACATGGAACATGATTTTAAACATATCACTGAAGATTTACAGATATCAACATATGATTGCCGAATTAGCAAGGATGAAGATAACTCATTTAAAGATTTTTTTGTAAAGTTAACACAAGGGTCCCCCGTATCATCCCCATCCCACAGAGACCACAAAATCCTCCATGCCCAAATACAGTAGATTGATTTAGACTATTGTATTGTCAAACTGAAGAACTTTGGGTAGATTTACTTTCTCAACTGATGTAGGAAAAGAAAAAAAAAAAGAAGTTGGCAATTAAAAACATTTCATTTCCTTTGTGTTTGGAAGAGATAAAGTTAGGGGGATAATTTTACATCTAGTTTTCAGATCAAATTTTTTTTGAAGCATATCACACTTGAAGTTGGAAAGAAAATGAAACTGCTTTGGCTGTTTAGATACAAAGTTTTATTCTTCTTGAGTTCAGGTTCACTTTGTTGTTTTTTTTAATAAATAAGTGATAATAAAGTGAATAAAATGTTTAGCAAGTTGTAACCTATTTCAGGGGGTTGTAATTTCACTTTAATATTTTTTTTGTAGATAATGGCTTTTCATATATTATATTAATTATAATTATATTATATTAATATTAATAATATATTATATTAGTATTATAATAATATTATATATTAATATTCAGTTCTTCAACTTGTGGGCAAACATATATAGAGCTGTAGGACATGCAGGGTCTGTACACCAAAGTGGGCTGTTTACTCAGTGTGGTATAAATGAAAGGCAATCCCCCATTCCTCTCCCTTCCTCTTTAGGTTTGGTTTTTAGTGTTCCTATTCCATCTCTTCAGATGCAGTTAAGTAAATTTCTATTGAAGACAGCCATGGAATGGGAGTTTTTGCATTTTTTCAATTGTGGAAGGATGGTGAGGGCTGTGTAGGAACTGCTTTGCTAGCCGAAGCATCTAGCCTTGGGAAGTTTCCAGATGCATTCTATAGAGAGCTGAAGCATGATTTCAAGAAAGGTGATAGCTAGCTCATCACAACCTCATTTGACTTTCTGAACTTTTATGAGATTGGTAAGTTCTACCCCAGTTCTACAAATGAGAAACTAATGCCAAAGTGTTGTTTCACCAAAAACGCAGGAGTCTCTCCCAGAATTAGAATGCAGTGATTTTATCTTCTCAGTCCAGTATTTAATCCTTTAAACAAAGATAATTCTCAACATTTATCTTTTAAACAAAGATAATTCTCAAAAAAAATTTTTGAAATACTTTTTGTGGGTTTTTTTGTTTGTTTGTTTGTTTGTTTTTTTCTTGGCAACCATCTGCTTGTGACTGAACAAGGTACTGAGAAAAAAGCCCTTCTGAACACCCTTTTTGCTGGGTGCATAAACTTTGGCATAGGCTTCTTTCTTTCTCCCAGTTTGTAAACTACTCTGTCAACTTCAGAGTTATGCAGTGCACATCTAGATCAAGCTCTTCATATGTGTTGAAAATAACTCCAACATAGGATGGTTTGCTTCTTTGCAAAGTCCTACATGAAATTGCATAGGAGAGACTGACCTAGTATGGAGGTATGAATAAGATGCAGAGACAGTTTTTAAAGGTTTAAGCATAGGCTACTTCATCTGACACTGCTTCTGAAAGAAGTGATTAGGAAAACTATGACCTAAAAGTTATATTCACATGGAATGTAGGGATAGTAGAGAGAAAGTTGTAACATTAAGGTACTTTGCTTCTAAAATAGAATCCAGCACTCTCATTTAGTACTTTTGTGGATCTGAGCCCATGGTCCTTAGAAAATAATCGTGGCAAGATGGTCACATCAAGCATTTGCCTATACTGGTTAACTGTTTTGCAGAGGAAGCAGGCTAGCTAAATACTTTAACTTCTGAAATCTCTACACTTCCAGGCATTGGGATATAGCAACTAGTATAGAGCATTCAGTTTTCAAAGTCCAGCTCTGTTTAGTCTAAGTGGTCTTTTCTCTTCTAAACAAAGTATTGGCCAATAATTTAGGACAGTCCACAAAATCCAGTGATTTCTCCTCCTCTAAAAATAGGACTACAGGACCTGACATAATTTGCTATCTGCTAACGGTTAACCTGAATATAAAAGCTCACTAAATAAAACTAATTTTGAATGTTACATTTCAGTATTAGTTCTTCAGTAGATTTTATTCTGAACAAAGTAAACATATTTTAGTTATAACACATATTAAAAATAACAGCGTTGTAAGAACTGTACAAACAGGAATTACTTCACCCATCACTAACATAGCAACTATGTAATGGTGCACCGTAATGTAAAACTTTGTGACAGGAAAGGAGTAACTGAAGCATACAACTGAAGTACAAGGTAGGATTTAGGAAGTGAGAATGCAAATACAGAGTTGGAATGTTCTTGTAACACTGACATTAGAGTAAAGATGCAGTATTCTTCAGGCATACTAAAGTGTTCTGTCACGACCCAAGCAAGGTTCTTGCTTGCTCACAGGTCAGGCCAGCCTTATCTGAAGTCAGTGCCTTCAGATAAGTGATTCACCTGGGTTGTCTTTGGGCTGATAAACCAATGATTCAAAGGCTAACTGACCTGATGGGGGCCCTGTTCTGTCTTAAAAAAACACAGATGGTTTTAGACAAACAATTTTAAGAAAATAAATAGTATCCTGGCAGTTCAGAGCATTAAAATGAATTGATGCAGAATCAGGCAAACAGCAAAATCAATGTTTCCAAAAGGAGAAATGGCATAGATTCACCTGGAAGGGAGGGGCAGGTCTTTGGAAATTTAGAATGACAAGAAGCAGGATCGCTGTATTATGGTCTTGCTTTTATTCTCTTTCCTAGATATCCTCTGTTAGGGTCACAATAATAAGTTAGGATGGTAGGTGCATTCCAGCACAAACCTTCATATATATGTGTGATGGAAGTGCAAAATAGGCTGAAAATAACTCTCCTAATATTTTACAGTTTTACCAACTCTTTACTTAGAAATGTACACAGATATTCCATGATAATGTTTATGAGCAATTTAAAAAACTAAACATTACAGAAATCAGAAAAAGTAAATTGTAAATAAATTTTATAATTTAAATAAAAAATAAAATTCACATTTCGTTTCCAAGCCAACAGCATTCTTATAACTTGCTGTATGTAGACCTGCAGCATGTTGATCTGGCATCCAAAAATACATATGTATCCATAAAGAGTGTTGTGGCTGCTTTTATATCACTGAGCAGTGCAAACCAATAGAAAGGATAACTGAAGGAAAAGTGATGATGCTGAGCATATGATGTTTTACACGTTACAGGGATTTCCTTCATTCTGACTGACTGTTGTCTGAAAGGATTCCAGTTCATTCACTTAGAAACTGCTTCATTAAGTGAACCAGAGCACCATAATTGGGGATGATTGTGAGGCTCATTTCAAAGCACAGTCATGATCCCAGCTGAAACATGAATGCAAGTATTCTTGCAGTGTATATATATTTTTCTAAACATTAGAATGTGGATGGAAGAATCTCCACTATCAGGAAAACATTTAAAAGGCTCTCAGATTTAGTGGAATTGATGCAGTGGAAATCCTTGTGAAAATGATAGAGCAAGGAAAAGAGAAAGGAAAAAAAAAAAGAGAGAAAGGTAAAGAGAATGAGAAAGAGAAAGAAAAAAGAAAGAAAGAGGAAAAACAACTGTATTCATCTGTAGACTGAAAGAAGGAGAGGAAGAAATACATTAGTAGTCACTCATCTGTCTTCCTTTACATTAAAGGAAATTGATTAGCAAGCATAAGCAGAGAAATTGAAATTACATAAAATAGTTACACTATACTCCAGCATAGAATAAGAGATGGAGGACCTTCTGAGGACAGAGTGCTCTACAGCAATTTGTAACATAGACGCATCTGGTTTATCTAAACAGCTTATCTTTTCTCCAATCAAAAATAACATTACTGAGGTGATGAAATAGAGTAATTCTGTATGCAGCTTACGACTTCCTTTCAGTTGTGTCTCAAGGCAATAATGAGATACAATATCTTTGTACAAAATCACATCTGATTTTTCTTTCAAGTTCTGGTGCTTTAGAAGCTTTTGTAATGTTTGCTGACCTCTATCAGAAGTTTCATCTTGGGGTCTTAAAATTGTTTTCTCACATTTTGACTTTTGAAGTTATGAGATGAGCTTTGATCTGTTGTCCAGATTTGTGCAATAGCCCCAGAAGTAGATTTCACTTCATTAGAAGTGGCACCATTTAAAGCATATCAAGAGTGGTACATGTGAGGAAAGATCTCCCAAGTTTCTTTTTGGATATAAAACACTTTTGTCTGATACACGTTGATGGATTGTGCTTTTTTGATATTGAATGCTTGTGATACTGATATTAAATAAAAGGAATTAATGTGGAACTAAGAGTATCCATTGGGACATTTTCCTATGCCTCTGCAATCATTTGAAGTTTCTCATTCGATTTTGGATATGTCTGCATAGCAAAATCAAAACATGATGGTAGCATGTAACAGCCACCTATGTTAGTTTAATCAAATTATGACCAATAAATGAAGATGTATACAGGTTTTGCTGCTTTTTGCCAGTAAGAGTAGACTCTCTTGGGGATGCCTATCTACAGATTCTGATTGTTAACGCTTGCTAAGATTTGTGTTTCCAAGTCTACACTATTACTATTACTTATATTTATTAGAAAAAGTTGTAGATATGTCACAAAATACTATAATCATGCAATTTTGTTGTGTTGGTAAATAACTGCCAAAATGTTAGTTTTCTCATGCATGCTGCTTATGATGATGGGCTTGTCTGTGCTACAAGTACAGAAACAAGTAAGATACATATGTGCATGCTAACTCCAGAACCATCAACTCGAGTTCATGGCTTTTGCATCTCGGTTTGCTCCCTGGGCACAAATTGTAATTAAGCAGTGTTGTGCAGCTGCCTTGCTGGACACATTAAGAGCTCTATCACACTATATGGATGAGGACCTTGCAGCTGATGATTCTAGTAAAGCTTTGTATGTTAACATGGCACTGCATAAGACTAGGTATATTATTTAGCCTTTATTCCTGATAGCTTGAGTATTTCATTACATGGTGCAATTTGTTTGATTTATGTAATATATCTTGCATTATACTCAGCAGCTTCTGGCTTCAGTACACAAGGAAAAGAATGGTGACACTTCCTGTGGGGAAGTCAGTGAACTGCCAGCGAGACTATAGTGGATTAGCCAAGTGAGGTGGTAGTTTGATACCAGTACAAGAGAAGGATGGGACTAAGACTCTGTCAGTGGTTACACAAATATTTTCAGGATGCTATTGCCTTTACATGCTGTTGACCTAAGACACTAGCTTGTGGTGGTAGACTCCATTCTGTGGTACAGTGCAATTTCATACAAATTCATTTTTCAGCTTGGATACAAAGAGATACAATTTATTATTCTATTTTTGAAGAAATATCAGTCTTCCAGTTGATAATGTGGTATTACATTTTCAGGGAAGACTGCAAACATTTTTTAGGCAAGAGAGTTGAGTGGTCATGTGACTTCCAATCTCTATAGCTTCAAAGATAAGTATTATAGAATATTTTTGTGGGAATGAAAACTGCAAAAAAGATCTGTTTAAATTACAGTCTTCCTGTAAGGAACTCAGCTGACTGAAAACTGGATTTTTTATTTTTTTTCCCCAGTTGTCATCTAAATGCATTAACTTGTGTTAATTAAATAAAGATATCATGGAATCACAGCATCATCTAGGTTGGAAGAGACCTCCAAGATCATCTAGTCCAACCTCTGACCTAACACTAACAAGTCTTCCACTAAACCATATCACTAAGCTCTACATCTAAACGTCTTTTAAAGACCTCCAGGGATTGGTGACTTAACCACTTCCCTGGGCAGCCCATTCCAATGCCTAACAACCCTTTCGGTAAAGAAGTTCTTCCTAATATCCAACCTAAATCTCCCCTGCGCAACTTCAGTCCCCCTCATCCTGTTACCAGGCACATGGGAGAATAGACCAATACCCACCTCGCTACAGCCTCCTTTAAGGTACCTGTAGAGTGCGGTAAGGTCACCCCTGAGCCTCCTCTTCTCCAGGCTGAACAATCCCAGCTCCCTCAGCCGCTCCTCATAAGCCTTGTTCTCCAGATCCCTCACCAGCTTCGTTGCCCTTCTCTGGACTCGCTCGAGCACCTCCATGTCCTTCTTGTAGTGAGGGGCCCAAAACTGAACACAATACTCGAGGTGCGGCCTGACCAGAGCCAAGTACAGGGGGACAATCACTTCCCTAGCCCTGCTGGCCACACTGTTTCTTATGCAAGCCAGGATGCTGTTGGCCTTCTTGGCCACCTGACCACACTGCTGGCTCGTATGTCGTTAACCATTAAATTTGATTACAAATTAAAGGTAATATTTTTTAAAAAAATATATGAATTGTTAAATAAGAACAGCAGGATATCAATCTATTCTACTTTTAGGAAGTAAAAACATTGGTCTCTTAATATCTTACTATCCTAGTACTAAATATATAACATATATAACTATATTTTTTATTTTTCACACAACTCTTGAACAATTATTGACTTCTGATTGGAACACAAAGGCCTATGTCTGCATTGGCAGATGAGAAACTGTGTCCAATTAATTCTTGATGCTCAATATAAATTCAGCACCACTCCTTGAAGAATCAGTCACCTGTTTCTTCCTGTCACGCTCCATGCTGCTCCCTCTCTTGTGCCAGCTTAATTGTTCACACATCTTTCCAGTAAACCTGGAAAAATATTTCACAACTTAAACTAACAAAAACAAAAACTGTAAAAAACTCCTTGGTTCTGATCTGGTCTTCTGAATACCCACACGAAAGCTTGTGTTTGTAACGGAACGCTGTACCTTGTGATAGCATCCAGTAGCATGCTTGAGGGGGGCAAGACCACTTATTTCAATGTCAGTGACAATTTTTGTCTTGCTTAAAGTGCCCATGAAACTACTGTGTTAGTTTTTAAGAAAATCACCAGTCGTCCTATGAAGGTACATACTTAGGTCCCTGAGGATGCGTAGCTTGACACTCAATTGGAAAAATTGGCAAATTCAGTCTTCAAATACTTATTTACTATTTAAGTCTGATTTCAAATAATTTGTCTCAGTATTTTCTTAATGTGCCATTACTGACATCTAAGAAAGCAGCCCGATAGAATGGTTTAAAATGCCCATGAGTCAATAAAAAAAATATGGTCTTTCTCCTTCCTCGCTTAATGGTTTGTATTTTTTATCTTGTCACATAGATCATTGGCATAGAATTACAATAAATTAGTTTTGCAATTATCAAACTGTTCAACTTCTCTTTGGCATTTAACGAACCTCAGAAGCTGTTTATTGCTTCATATACTTTGCCATCATGAATATTAGCCTTTAATTAACTGGAACTCTAATCTTAGTCTTTCTAACTATGTTGCAATGAAATATCTTTGTTAGGTTGCCAAAGACAGTATATATGACTGCTTTTTCTGATAAATTGAATACTTTCAGAATGACCTTTTTAGTCAGCAATTTTAATAATATAAAATGCAGGAAGATAAATGTCATTATGAAAAGTAAACACAATCTGATACCTTTTTTGTCTATTTTACTTAGAAATAAAAAATCACAGAGAAGCCTCAGTTGTGTGGGAGCTCTAGAGATTATCTGGCCCAACCTTCTGTTGAAAGCTGGGCTTTAGATTAGCTTTTTCAGGTCCCTCTCAAGCCAAATCTTGAACATTTTCAGGGAGATTTCACCACTTCTGGGCAACCTATTTCAATGATTAATTTTTCTCATGGTGAAGAACTTTTTCTTGTATCCAGGCAGAACTTCCCTTGATTCAACTTGCACCTGTTTCCTCTTGTCCTGTGCAGCTTTTGGAAGAGAACACCACCATCTTTATAACTGCCTTTTAGAGACTGGAAGACTGTGATTAAATCATACCCTAAGCCTCCTCTTTTCTGGGCTGCATACATCCAGTTTATTGAATCTTCTGTCAAGATCTAATCATCTTCGTGGTCCTCTGGTAGACCCACTCCATTTTTTAATGTTTTTTTTCATGAACTGTAAGGACCAGAACTGCACACAATATACCACGTGTCAGCAATTGTCAAGTCGAGTGGAACTCCTGGATCTGCTGCCTATACCCCTACCAATGCAAGCTGGTGCTCACTTTGCCTTTGTTGCTGCAAAGGCACTGCTGACTCAAGTTTAGTGCTGTCCATAAGAACCCCCCAGGTCCTTCTCAGCAAAGCTTCACCCTAACTAGTCAGACGCCACACAGCTTGTACTGCTGTTTGGGATTATCAGTCTCATGTGCAAAATTATAATCGTGCATATCTTGTTTGTCCTAGTTTGTGAAGGTCTCTCTGTACAGTAGCTATTCCTTCTGGTGTACAATACCTCTCCTCACAGTTTGGTGTCATTCACAGGCTTGGTAGTGAGCATTCAGTCCTGGCATCCAGATCCTCTATAAAAACTCAAACAGCATCAGATCCAACAGTAATCCTTAGGAACTCCATTTGTGACCAGTTGCCCATAAGCCAGTTAAAGCGTATCAGTCTTCCCCTGAAAGTTAAAGCCATAACATTCCTGTAAGGTTTTGTAAAGCATGATGTATGCAAGCAGCTTGGCAAAGAAGATTATTTGAACTGTCACCAGGATCAGTAGGAAGTATCCCAATGATTCTATATTTTCCCCTAAAATTATGGGCCATATGTGTCCTCAGAAACTATTACAGCATTGTGATGATCTGCAAATAGAGAACAAAAAGAAGTCTGGTCTCAAAAAGCACTACAGAAAAATATAAAATAAATGCAGATAGATCAGGAATTATTTAAATAAAAAAAAAGAAAAGCAAATTATATGCATTTATTTTTCTTCCCTCGGGCAAACTTGCAAATATACGGCTAGAATGGCCCAAGAGAATCTCTATTGAGAACAGTGTTCCAAACAGTGTATGATAGTGATGGTCTCCCTAGTAATAAGGACAGGGAGGAAAGGGAACTAAAGGTAAGCAGTATTTGCCCAGTGGAGCCATTCCAGGGAATGTCTCATAATCTGCTTTGATCAGATGCAAACACAAGAAATAAGTTGCCCCCGTGTAATGATCTTAAAGCTGAGCAACAACTCTTCAGACATGCAAGGTACCATTTCCTCAACGCAGGGACAGTTCCACTGTCTTCCTGATCTGTGATATTTCTTTGGTTTAGGCAGACCTTAGGCTCATTTCTGCTTAGATAGTTTTATCTCTTTGGAGTCAGATGCCCTTCCTGGTATTTATAGAGCTGTATGTCTATTACAGAGCAAACTGACAAGCAAAACGTCTTTAAGACAAAGGAAAAAACAACAGCTCTCTATCTAGACTACTGCCGAGTATTTGATATGGAGTACAAGATTTATGATATGCATCAGATTGTAAGAAACTCCATATTGAAGTGGAGACATTAACAGCAAATAATGTCAAAGTGAGAAATATCATAATGGAACTTCTTAAGAATTGGTTTAGGGCTAATCTTATTTAATATTTTAATTAGTGACCTAGACCAAAAAAAAATAGGATTGTATAACAAAATTTACAGTTGACGTGATGTTTGGAGTAGATATTAAAATAGATGAAGATCAGAATGTCACACAGATGGAAGTGGAAGCCCTTCAGAATTGGTGTAATAGAAATGGAATTAAATATAATAGTACAAAGTACAAGGTAATGCACTTAAAACTAATGACAAGAAATTCTGTTATTAACAGAGCTCATCTACAGCAAAAGCTAGTTGCTATAGCAGTTAATCAAAGGATAACTATGAGTTACCTGTGTAATGTGGCCTAACGAGAGAGTAAATGTAGTGCTAGGAGGTCTACCAGAAAGACTGTATCTATCTCATGAAAAAGGATAATAATAGTTGTATTTCTGATCACTGATAATGTGGATTTGGTAAACCTGAATTTACTTCTCTTTCATCATCTTTACCAGTCACACACTGAATGCACAGAAATTTCTAAAAGTCACAACGTGGTCTTTTGACAGGGAATTCCATAAAACCACGACTTGCTACGTGAATACATAACTACTTCTCTTTGTTCCAAATTTGTGACTTACTAGCTTGTTGTCATGCCCTGAAGGCTGAAGGAGATGGTGGGAAAATGAGTCCTTATCCGTCCTCTCCATGAAGCGATGATTTTATAGGTCTTTATTTTATTCCTCCTTAGCAATCATTTTCCTGGTTTATTATTATTTTTATATAAAAGCTATTCCGTAACTTCATTGATAGTCCTCCTGTAAAACTTTTCTAATTCTACCATATCTTTTTTAGAGGTGGCAGATCAGAGTTGACATACTATTTAAAATGTGTTTTCTAACCATTGAAATAAGAATAATGTACAACAGCCTTTCAGCAGTAAAGGGACAGATAATTGGATTTATGATCAATTTTTGAAACACTTTTTATATGTAATAGAAGGACATTAAAGAAATAATAGAGGAATTGATAACTTTATTCCTTCTACTTTTTCTGTTCTTGCATGAAGAATGCAAGGAAATGCAAGGAATGCAACTTTTTCCTGCAAGAAGTTGAGTTAACACAAACTTGTTTTCCAGAAAATCTGCAAAAGTGCCATAGGAAAAAAGTTCATATCAAAACTACTAACATGACTTGGGAAGAATAATGGTTATTTGCAGATAAGATGTAGTTTGGGATTGCATTAGTTGCCTCTAATGATGATAGTCTGCCACAAATAATTAAGATTGTAGCTTGTGTAAGCAAGACAACATATTCTTTATCATAATTTAAGTTAAAATTTAATAGAACAGTGATTCCTAATATTTTATGGAAACACATATTTTAAAGGATGTGTGCAGGTCATACCAGTACTGAAAAATGTACGAAAAGGACATAGAGGCTTTTCTAGTGGCCTCAAATGATCAGTGACTTACAGACTTGCCTCAAATGCAAAAAATAAAATAAAATAATAAAATAAAATAAAAAAAGATAAATCTAAAGGCAAGTGAAAGTACTTATACTGGTGGCACAGAACGAGTTGTGCCTCTGCAGAACAATAAGTGTAGGTTTATTCGCATTGGTTTGAAATGCTTTTCTTGAAGTGTTATGCTCAATTGCTGCAGATGCGTTTACTAAGCAAAATTACAGCTATGCATATCAAATCTATTTTCACTAGACATGGTCTATCTGTGATAATACTATGTAGCAATAGGTCACAGTTTAGAAACCCCAGTTTAAATGATTTGCAATAAAGTTCAGTGTAAGCATATCATTAGTTGACCCTACTACCTCATTCTTACAGGTAGTGAAAAATTTCAGAATACTCTGGAGGAAAAAAAGTGCAAAGTCACTTTCGATCTGTAGTTACCACAGTTAAATTACAGAATAGAAGAAGTGAAGCAAAAGATGTTAGATGCTTGTATTCTCTTCAATGAAAAGCTGAGTATACTGCTAGAAATTAACGTCAAGGTCATTTAAAGACAGGGAAACGTAATGAGACAATTAGAACAATACAAAATACTTGGTATGATTTATGATCCTTGAAGCTCTCACCTTTTTTTGAAAATGACACTTTCTGTATTGTAAAAGCTAGCAAGTCATAATGGCATTTTTGATGAAAGAGATAAGGAGAGAATTGTAGGAAGTTCTTATCTCAGATGTATGGCTATAAAAAAAAGGAAAAACGGGCAAGAATTTCTCAAGGAATAATCATTTGTCAAGGGCATTTGAGATTAGTTTAGCTCTCTTAGTCTCTTCTAACGTTTAAGATTAGCTTTGCTAATTAGCTCAAACACTAGATTTCTTGTAAGTACTTGAAATTCTGTTATCTTTGTGCCAGGTTTTACTTGCTGTTACTACTAGGTTTGTCTAAAAATAAATAAATAAATAAATTCTGTGTGGACATTCTGGAACTGGATTGTCATTCTGGCACTCAGACTACATGATACTCTGACCAAACATAACTCAGCTAAGGTACCAAGTAGAGCTGAATCAAATTTCTTCCTGCAAGGCAACACAGGGAGGAGTGGTTTGAGAAGAGACTTTCTTGCATTTCTTTCAGTACTTCAGCCATCTATACTGAGGGGCTGGAAGTCCTATGAAAGCCATATCCATAGGAATTGAGGAATGGATCTGGTGAAGTAGGAACTGGCCAGGGAAAGACAATGGAAAGACAGCACAGTTACATTAGATGGAAACCAAGCCAAATGACTTCTATAAAGAAACAAATAGAAAAAATATTTCTCAATGCAAAATGCTTACTTGTGCAAGAACTTCGACTATATAATGTAGATATGTTCTTTATGTTTTATTCTTAAAAATGCAGTGGGAACTGAGGTAGCCACTTACAAATATAAACAGTTTATATGGGAGAGTCTGAAAGTACTAACAACAACAACAAAAAAAGCAATTAATAAAACCTGTAGATTGCCAAAGTGTACTTTCCAAGAAGTGAAGTATAATATAGAGAAGAAAGCAAACTATAATTTCAAAGATCAATGACTTTCTAATTTGTTTCTATTTTAAGCCATATAAATTAATTTTTTTCTAAAAATGAATTACCAGTGAATTATGGTGTGTTTTTTTGTTTTTATTTTTGTTTAAGGTAAGAGGGCCTCCACTTGCAGGAGCATTTAAAGAGAGACCAACGAAGCCCACAGCATTTCGCAAATTTTACGAGCGAGGAGACTTCCCAATTGCCCTTGAGCATGATACAAAAGGAAACAAAATAGCCTGGAAGGTAAGTCATGGCACAGCTGTGACCGCCTTCACAGCTGTGAGCTTCTTGAAGTGACACCTCTCATTGTCAAACAAAGTTGGCTTATAAGTAAATAAACTGAAGCAATTTCATAGCAAATGGAAGATGGTGGGAGAGATGTTACAGAGACGTCCCTGAGTCAGCTGTCTACCTTGGCTAACAATTAAATTATATGCTGCAAAAAGGAAGATGACAGAGTTGCTTTGCCTTTAGAGAATTGCCTCCTGCCCAATTCATCTCTATTTTTATGAGGACCTGGCAATGCAGCCTATTTCAGGCAGTCCATCAAATAATGGAAGTGGCTGGTTACAGTGAGCAGCAGCCATTTATCTACCCCAAATTTCACCTTCCTGCAGGACACTTCCAAATAGAAGCTTTAATTACCTAAATGGATAGGTCAAGATCGGCTGCTCCCTGAAAATGCAGAGCAGAATACAAACGAAGGCAGATTCTCATTCCACAGCTGTACTCTCAGTCTACAGCATATGTCAGACAGCGTAATCGCTGTCATACGTGCCCCTGTTAGAGGCTGACCTCCACTGCTGAAACCATTACAGCTACGACATTTCTCTGACAAAAGGTTAATTGGCTTCAAAATAAATGTATTGCCTAATGACTCCATTCTAATGCGGCTGTGTTTCTCCCTAAAAGGCTTGGTGATGTTATTTGTAAAACTTGCCAATCTTCTAAGTAACCACTGCAGACTTTTAAATTTAATTTGAAAAATGAATGCTGATCTTTAACCTACCCCTACTATTTAATTATTTTGGTTTTCATGATTTTTTTTCCTTTGTGTTATTTATTGGACTACAATAAGATTTTGCTGGAAGCAGTGATAGTTACAGAAAACGAACATGATATGAATGAGCAAAGTATGTTAGATTTGTAGAATGTTTTAAATTTTTCATGTCAAGAAAGTTATAACAATTTTAAATACATAGTTATATTAATGAATTAATGAAAAAAAAAGATTTTCAATCTTATAACTGATAACTGATTCTGCTGCTAATGATGCCAACAGGGTTAGAACTATACATTGGTAAGTAGCACTGTATAATTTGTTTGTAACTAGGTTTTAAGATAGCTTTTTTGCCTATTTAATTACAGAAGACGGATTTGTGCTGTGAGAAAGTACTAGTTTCTTACCAATAGCAATGATAGATCAGCTCAAGTAATTATGAATAGTTCTTTCAATAAAGGGAAGCTCTATCCAACACCTTACCCATGATCACAATGAGATTCCATTGCAGCTGTTCTTTAGGCAACCTTAGTTATGACCTTACTGGATTAAAAATCACGGGTTTACAATTTAAGTCTGCCCTCTAATCTTTCATCACCAGGCAAGACCCATAGATGACTTGCAAACATATGCAAAAATCTATTAGAATTTAGTTTTAATCCTGAAGCATTATAACTTCTAATTTCTCAAAATCAGATTGAGAGATACAATTTACCTAATTTTAGCTGCTTTTTGATGTACATACTTCAGTTATATAGCGAGGTGGGGATTGGTCTCTTCTCCTAAGCACCAAGTGATAAGAGAAGAGGAAATGGCCTTAAGTTGTGCCAGGGGAGGTTTAGGTTGGATATTAGGGAAAATTGCTGAAAGCATTGTGAAATATTGAAACAGGCTGCTCAGTGAAGTAGTTGAGTTACCATCCCTGGAGGTCTTCAAAAAACTTGTGAATGTAGTGCTTAGTGACATGGTTTAATGGTGGACTTGGCAATACTAGTTTAAAGGTTGGACCAGATGATCTTAGAGGTCTTTTCCGACCTAAATGATTCTATGATTATAAGGATTAGTATTCCACCAGATGATGCTACTGGCTGCTTGGTTAACTTCTTGCTACATTGCTTTCTACAAGCCTTCTAACAAAAGCTGATCCTCTAAAATAAGCATTTGTTCACTGTGTCTGTCAGTTTGAATTGTTTGAAGATATATTACCTTAAAACAATCTTAATATCAGAGTTTCTGGTCAAAGACCCAGCAGATATTTTTTCTTATTGCAAATTGCAATCTTATCACTCCAATGTCTCCCTAATATCCACCTAGCAATGTCAAAACATTGGCATTGTAGCTAGTGAGGAATAGGGCTATGATGTCATGCAACAGTTCTCTTTGCTATTGTTGTTCAACCTCTCTTTCAAAACAAATTATCACTACTTCAGTATACATCCAAAAAGGGAACATAATAGCACACTATTCTATTCGTATATCATCAGCATGGCAGGGTCCAAGCTTATTTCCCTTATTTCAATCCACTTGATTTACTCACAAATCAATCTAGGCTGAGTTTTGTGGCAGGCACTCAAGAAAACAATACTGAGATAGTAGAATTACTTCAGGCTGTTGTTTAATTTGGCACACAACCATCATTGATTATTGTGCAGTTTAAGTAGATGAAAAAGGCAAATAGGAGTTTTCTAGTTCAAACTTTACATTAGATAGCTTCTAATGTCTTAGAGACTGTCTGCTGCTGCTAGAGGCTGTGAAGGTTGTTCAGCATTAATTATTATTTAGAGGTGCAGATAATTTAAAGGTCTGTATTTTTTACTTGTTTTAAGGACAAATAAATAGTCAAAATAGCCACAATATGTCTAATGGCTCGTTTTCGTCTGTTTATCATATTCATTTGTAACCCTGAATAAATAAGTAATCATTTTAGTAATATAATTTACTCAATACTGCTTCAATTTATGAAAATGGAAAAAAAAATACTTTTACTAATGAAATATGTCAAGGAAAATGTTCTAAAAAAAATTTCAGCTGAACTGTATTTATTTGCATGAATCAGATAGGTCTAGTGAAGGGATAAAAAGAATAAATAATAACTGTTATTTTAATTCTGCTATCATTGCACAGTATCATTGTTTGATTGTGAGGAATTTTTTTTCTTTATTTATGTGATGTTCATCATGGTTCATTTCACTCTTGTTAGTTTGTCTACCCAGTGGTGCGTGAGAGAAAATGCAAGGGGGTCTCACAAACATGATTTATTCTGACAAATGAAAATACTATAGGATTTTGTTCATTCCTGAAAGATATGCAGTGTTTTTATTTGGTTGGTTGGGTAGGGCTTTGGTAATTACTGAAACAAACAAAATAACCAGAATTATCAGACTTTTTTTTTTTTTTTGAAATAATCGCAATATTGTAATTCTGTGAACACAACAGACATTTTTAGCTAAAAGAATCTGAAATCTTGTAACACCCATGAATTGTGTTAACGGGGACAAAAATCTTTGACTAACATGCACAAATGACCCTTGAGTTCATAACAGTTCTGGTTATCTCTTATTTTAAACCCATGACTAATTTCCTGTAAGGGCGAGCTACATATAACTATGATTGTAGACCCAGACAGGATATAAATTTTAAGTTCAAGAACTAATCAGAACTACTTCTGAATAACTGCATGTATTGACCCTCTGATTCTGAAATAGTAATACTGTGAGAATTAAAGTTGTGTTTCTGCAGTGGAAAATTCCACTAAACTTGCATATTCAAAAGTGATTGTGCAGGCATAATGGTGGCATAACAGTGGGGGTATGTTAACCAGATAAGGGGACAGTGGAAGATCCCACTGTCCCCAAATGAGGAGGATACCTAAGAAAAACAAGACAAGCAGTTGTGGAATCATCAAAAAAAAAGAAAAAATCAAAATCAAAGTCCCCTCCAGTCACGAGAGAAGAAAAAAGGGGGAAAAGGAGAAATTAAAGGTTGGTCAAATAAAATTGTACATATATGGTATAGTAACAAGCGTCGAGTAGGTTGTGAACCGGTAGTTCTCAGCCAATAAGGAAATAGAGGAGGAATCAAGTGTCGGGTAATAGGAGATAAAAGGTTATGATACACTTCTACTGTGTGCTCCTGCTTGCAAGATGCCCGCCATTGCAATCGTGAATAAAAAAGCTGCGTCACTGAGATTCTTGCCTGAGCCTGTGTTGCAGATTGTTTCTCACAATACGTTTGGGAGGATTACTTCCAAAATGGACTACATTCCATTGGACTAAGGCATTCCTACTCCAAATTTATCCTAAATTTAGACAAGATTAAACTGTGCAGGGAAACCATGGTGTTTACGTAGACAGCTTTTCTTAAAAACAGAACCAAAGCAAATTAGATCTCACTTACAAGGTCATTATAGCATGATCTGTCTTCTAAGTGAATTCTCAGCCTGAAGTCTTTAGGCTTAGAAAGGCATCTCTCTGAATACTCCCATAATATTGACATAATGGTTGGTAAGTTGCCATTGTCACACTACATAGTTTCTGCATTCCCCTCTTTTTTAGTGTTATTGCAAGTTCAAATAAACCTGTTTTGACCTGTGAAAAGAAAACTCACCATCTCCATAATTTGCCAGAAAAATATCTGGTTTTGAATACAATTAAAGTGAAAGAATCCATATGAAGGGAATTCAGGACATTTACCCCATTCGGAGAATGTACTAACAGTCAGTGAATTTCTTTGCTAAATTGTGTACATTCAGTATAACACTTGAATATCTAATTTAAATCCTTTGTTTTCATGCTTCCTGTATGGTCATTAGAGCTGTGTAAATATTAGTACCTTACAATTGATGCAAATACACAATACTCATATTTGGATAAAGCAATAGCTTTTGAGATCTAAAAATAAACTTCTTAAATTGAATGATTAATGAATGTTCAAGGATCTTTCCAAATTTGAAGCATTCGATTTTGTCCAGAAACAGAGAGTAGTTAATAATCGTGTGGTTGAAAACTGTGTCTCTGATGTGGGTGAAATGTAAAATTTTAGGATATAAATTGTTGTTAATTTAGAGTTAGATAGTAGTGGACAGTAATCTTTTTAGAAAAAGAGTGAGTTAGAATATTTATTTCCTAAGTCCTTTGACTACTTACTTGGGATCCTTAAGTTCTCTTTTAGCTATGTATATCATAATTTTATTTAAAAATGTAGTAATATATTCTTTTGCACAATTTCATACTAAGCTATGAATAATAAAAGCTCATGGCTCAGGTCTTGAAAAGAACTTCCACTTTTAAATGCGCATTACCGCATTTTAAAAGGTCAGAACGCAATTAAACCTTTTACTAAGAAAGTTGATAAAACCAAGGAAGTATTTCTGAATTATTAAGAATATATTTTATATGCAGTCTCTCTGTATCTGTCGTCAGAATGTTTGAAAAATCAGTTGTTTAGGGAGTCGGGCTCATTACAAAAGTTGTTATACTTTGAAAAAAAATGCTGCTGTTCTTCAAAATGATGTTAGCACTTTCAAAGAAATGAAAACCAAGTTCAAGTTCAAAACCACAAACTTCTCTATCAAGCACAAATATCAAAATGAATATGATTTTCATCTTTTGGATTTTTTTATTTTTTTTGCCAGCATAGCTATATTCATTAAGGGTGTGACTTTTACCATTTTAATTTTTCTTCATCCTCTCTTTCCCATATATTTTTTTTTTCAGGGACTCATGTAAGCTTTGATATCAAAACTAATTCTTAGTTGTAGAAATTAGATGCAGTGGTAGAAGACAGTGTTCTCCTGCCCTTAATGTCATGCGTTTGGATTGCGCATACAGTTTTTTCTTGTGCAGTTTATTGAAGGTTGCTTTTGGGAACAGGGACTACAAGTTATCTGAACATGCCGTGGAACTGCAATTTTTGTTAGCACCTCTGATCCCTCATGATCTTATCTGCCTGTTTTATGTTAATGTTTATAAAATTCTCAGCTATGATTAAACTGACACCTATACCCAGCACCATGATTTTTTTTATTATTTTTTTTTTTAATAAAATAGGTGTTGTATTTTTTGTTTGGTTTTTGTTCATCTGTTTTATTTTGTTTTCTTTTTCTGCAAGTACAACCTTTTTTTGTTGAGGGTTAAGTTTTCAGTGAGAGGTAATATAGTTTATTGTAGTAACCACTATAGTTAGAAAGGAAGGAGACGTTTTCAGGTGCAAAAGTAGTATCTCTCAGTATTTTTTAATTTTATGGAGTCATTTTGCCATTAATCCACATGAATAAACACCATATACTGTTCCTATGTAGTATTAAGTAAGCTTAGGAAAGATTTCCCAAAGTTCAAATCCCCAAAACAATAACAATTAGTTGTAGGGAGCTCAGTTACCCTAAAGAATGATCTCATTATTTTACTAATGTCTTGCTATTTGTAGAAGTAAAATGTGATTCCAGAAGTTGGATGGATTTAATAGCTTATCATCATCAAAAGGGGAAGGTCTGACTTTTCTTTACTTCTTCTGGTCACTGTTCCTATAGCATACTTGATACAGGCACTGACACTAATCAGAGCCCCTGGGAGTAAATTTATCTCACTAACACAGGAAAAAAAAATTGGATATGTTTTTTTTCGATTAACAACACACTCACAGTCCTTCAAACTTTGATTACAAAGAGGTCTATGAGTGCTAAAGCTGTGTGTTGATGAAGGAGAGTAAAACAGTAGTGAAGAATGGGAGAGAGCTGAAGGGTCTTAAAACTTTTTTTCTTTCAACAGCAATGAACCACTGGATTAGTTTAGCTACTTGTGGAATTGCAACCTCATATATCTGAAAGCAGAAAGAACAAATTGTCTATGTAAAACAATGTTTTTCTTTTGAATTTATTTTCATATATATAGTTTTATTTATTTATTTATTTATGCTTCTGTTCTCTGTTAAAGTATTTAATCCCTTCTTAATAAAAGATTTTGCAAGGACACTGTCATCTTGAAAAAAAAACCTGTAAATCCCTCTTAAACACTGTCATGCAGAATAAAGATTTTTGCAAGATTGTATACAAAGAAGGGTGATCACATATCATGTTTAGCCACAGTGGATGCTACTTTCTATTTTATTTAATGTCTTCATTAATGTTTTAGGACGTAGTTCAGTGTTTTGTTCTGCAATAGATGTCTGTTTATCATCCCCAGAGGACTCCTTTTTTTAATCATTTCAGTGATCCTGTTTAAGCCTGTCTCCAATACAATTTTGTTGGTATAGCAGAAAATTGCAGTGTGGATTCAAGAGAGAGCAATTGGAAGCAGGAATTTCTTAATCCAGAAATATTACATAATAATTTAAAGAAATCAGGAATATGATTTGAAGCAAAGAAAAAAAAAGTCTCGGAGAAACAAATTCTAAATGCTGCCTCTAAAAAATAAAATAAAAATTATTAACAGATATAATGTAAAGGAATAGTTTAGAAAATAATTAGAAAATTAAATAGTAAAGAACTCGGTTTTCTGAGATGTGAAATGGTCACAAGCTAGAATTATTCAGTTTTAAACTAAAAATGCAGCAATAGGTCTGTTGCGTCATCTTAACTGAAATTATTAGTAATTTCTTACTATGGCTTACTGAAGCAAACACAAGTAAATGGCATTCATAAACGTGTGTTTGGACAAATCTCATTCCTAATTCTTTGTGAGTGTTATACTACCGCCCAACTAATTACTATGAAAGTGCTGTCTTGGCTGATGTGCATGTGACTTTTTCTTAGAGATTGTTATAAACTGTAAACACATTTGTATTCCTCTTGTTTCCTTTTTTAAAATATGTAGCATTAAAAAATAGTTATGTCCTAACGTCTGTAACATGATTCTCGTTTAAAAGAAAACACCTTTATATCTCTTAGGGAATATCATGTATATACTATGCTTATACCCACTCTATGGCCTGAAATATACAAAAGAGCTTGAGAATAAATACTATATCCTTTCTATCAAATAAACCAAATTCCTATTGATGAATTAGAATGGGATCTGTGTTGCTCTAGGTGAATAATATCCATTCTCCTTTCCCTTTTTCTTCCTATGGTATTCTAACTTTTTCTACTGACATTTTATATTTTTCATCCTTGATGATGCTCTGTTCAATCCATTTCTGATCAGCTACAACATATAATGCCTCAAGTTATCAAAGTTACAGAAGTTATGAACATTTTTTTGATAACATCAGACTTAAATCACTCTATTTTGTTTAAGAAGTGTTAGTTTTTATCTAATTTCATTTATATTTAAGTGTGTTAATTTTATGTTTATATTTAGCAAGTATGTAGTTTGTTTAGTTTGTTGTTTTTTTTTTTCTTAAGTTGCTAATTATATTGGCTCTAGCTATATTGACTCTAGCACTCATGTGAGTTAGCAAAAACTTACTATCTTTAGTTTACAGGCTAAAATAGAATATAAAGTTGATGTCCTTTAATTAAGGCAATATTTTTAAAGTTGTTGAGTAATTCTGGATGTATCCAGTTTTCATCCCATGATATACATAGTCATAGAAAGTGATGGAACTATGGGTTTCTCAATTCTGAAATTTCTTTGTTGATTAGAAGCCAGCACTAAGTAACATTAATTTCAAATAAATGGAATCTGTTCAAATCTTGCTTTTCCAAAGCAATATAGTAGAATTAATTTTCAAATGAAAAGCTGTTATTAATAGCAGTGCATCATTTAATTAAATGCTTAAAACATGTCATAGATTCAGATAAATCAATGGCTATATGATATGCATTTTTCTATTGACTCATTACTTCCTAATACTAATCTGCAAATAATTCATAACATTACTCTTTTCTCTCCAGTTCTCTTTCATGTTTGAAAAGGAGCCATCTTTACAGGTCTTAGAAGACATTTGCGGTGTTAGCAATTCAAAAAGAATCTTATCAAAATGCTGTTTCAAAACACTTCATCAGATCACTATGTTTTTATGAAATACCATAAAATTCAAAGTAACTGTTTCAATACTTATCAGTGTTCTCATAGGTCGTTTTCAGTTTGTACATTTAAGCTACTATTTTCTATGAAACAGAAATTATGTGTCAAAGGTTATTTAGTGCCATCTCTCCCTTCATACCACTTGTGGATCACAGAAAGCTAATTCGTTCTAGAGTTAGGTTTTTTACAATTCTCTGGTCTTTTCCATTCCTTTTATATTTATAATTTAAAAATCTAAAGAAATGTCTTTTTTCTCCATGCTTAGGTAAAGTACCCTATTTTTTGAAAAAATATATACTCAATCAATATCAATACTTAATTGAAAATATGACGTACATTTGCTTAACAGTAAAATAATGTTTCCCTTAAAAAGTAAAGAATGTTTTATTGGACGCGACTCAGATCTCGTTTCTCTTAACACCAATGCCGAACTTAGATACTAGCGTTCAGCTGGAGTCTAAAACAAGCTTTACAAATAGTAGTGACAGTTTACCTGGTTCCTATAGTACAGAGCTGCCACATTTCAATTATTAATTCCTCTGTGACTAATTAATAGCTGCATCTTATCCCAGGATTCTAGAAAACAGTAATACTGTGGCAGTTAATTTACTGTTCCTTTTTCCCTGCATACACAATTAAAGCCATCCCTTTATTTGATGTAAATTGCCATCTCTTGAAAGCGTATGGAATGAAAACCCAACCATGTATCAGAAATAACTTTAATTTAAATTTGCTAAATGACCTCTGAAAGCTAGATGAAAGATTTTCTGCTGAATGGGCTGGTGCTCCCTGCCTGTATAATTTATGTGAGAAATTAGTGCGAATGGTTCACTTTTATGGAGCAGTGCTGCTTGTAGCAAGCCTGCAGAAACAATTTTCCCCCAAGCCTCCATCTGTTCTTCAAACCAGGGCATATGCCATCTCATTGAGCTTGAAAGTCAACTGATTTATAACTCCTGAAAAGTGCATAGATTGAAAAGAAAGGTCGAATGCTGCTATGTGACAATGATTTGCTAGGCACTTGGATAAAGACAATTCACATTACTATGGACCCAGGAGGACACAAGTGATGTTGTAAGCTTCAAAAATTGGTAGATTGACATGTAGGACAAAAACAAATTACTCCTCCTCCATGAGTTAAACAGCTACCCCTCTATTCCTAAAGATTAAAAAGTTTTAGAAGGTATTGTAGGTATTATAGCCAAGATATCTTGTTATATTGTGTTTCAGACAGAATAATTTTTCCTAGCTACAAGGGTTGCCATCCAGAAGTGCCAAGACTTGTTCCATTTTAAAATGCAAGCAGAAACATCTGTCATAAAAAGTACTTATTGTTTTTTTGTCAGAAAGTTCTGTTCGGTAGTACACACACAACTTTGATGAATTTTCTGTATCTACTCTGAAGGTGAATTCTGATCCCTTATCCCTATTAATGGATGGTCTGTTCTCTGTCCATTTGTTGTCAGCCTTCTTCCTTTTACCCAAATACTACCGAGTTCTCTGGCAAGTGACAAAACCAATTGAATTGACAACATAAAAATCAATGTGTGTTTGATGTTTTCATTTATGGTTGTAAAATACTGTGGCTCTTCTACTTTGAGGCTCAGAAGCATCAACAACTGACAGTCTTTATCAAGTCTGATTTTTTTGTTTGTTTGTTTAATTTCAGTTAAAAATTTGCATATATTTAAGCACCTATTTAATATAAAAAGGTAATGTAGAAATGGTGCATACAGAGCCTTTTAATGTCAAAACTGAAGGGCAGATTTTGCGTTGAAAAACACAGAGACCTAGTATAAAAAGTACAGGTGAACAGCAGAGAATCATCCTCTACAAGCATGAGCTTGTTACATACTGAGATATCTGTAGCATCCCTAAGGAAAAAAAAAAAAAAGACTATGAATATCCTGGCCTGACTCCCATAGGCAAATACACATTCTGAACATTACATATCCCAATAAAGAAAAGCAGGCAGATTAACTAGATTACTATTATGAATTATGTCTATTGTATAAATGAAATCTCTAACACTTAAGTCAGTATCCAGCAATATAGAATTAAAATTCATGTAATGCATATGCTTTTGACTGACTAAAAATGATGAAAATATAGAGCTAATAAGCTTCTACAATCAAATACAAATTGTAAACATTTCATAATGCTGAAAAGGTGTTAAATATGTAGTTATAAAATGTCTTTATAAAATGGTACACTGTGTAAAGTAGAATGTGACGTTTAAGAAAACTTCAAATTAATAGAAAACATACAAATTAATAGAAAAAAAGTTTGCTATCACTGAAGACATATATTCTAAAAACATATTTAACCAATGGCTCTACTTCAGAAATGTATTATACTGGATGTCTGTTCTCATCAGTTTTGTGATAAACACTATTATGTACTGTTACCCTTCAATTGTTTTACTTTTGGTGTCCACTATATTAAACATGTGCATGTAACAAGTTTATCTCCCTCAGTCAATTTCATTGTCGTATACTGCTTCCAATGCATTAATTAATTTATTGTCATTTTAGTGTCATATTCTCTTCACTAACCTCTGTGAACCCTTCACATCAAATTCGCATCTACTGTTCTGCAGAATTCTGATCTTGGCTCAACACTGCTCTCATTCCTCACATTGGTATTCTGCCAATTAATAGTATTTCTTTGCTTAACTCCAAGTTTTATTGTCCTTTTACTTTCTTCCCTGTTTGTCCTTTAATCTGTATTTGTTCTTGCCTATCTGTGAAGAGTTCATCTTTATATGAAGTTATTCATGAGGACAACTCGGCAGGAACTGGTTTAAGCTTTTTACGCAAATAAGGTGTAATTTTACTAGTTTAATTATGGTGTAAATATGTCCTTGAATAGAAATCACTCAGATTAAGATTCTTGAGAACTTCTTAAAACAGCAAGCTCTAAATTTTAACTTTTTTTTTATTAATTTTCTCTTCCTTTGAAACTTGTTGACAACCCCGTTCAATAAAATAACTATCCAATATGGCCCGCAAAAGCTCTATTCTTGCAATACTTTTGCTGATACTGTGTAGCAGTGGTGTTAGTGAGATGATCTGCCAAAATCTAAAATGTGAGCAGATATTTGTTTGTTCTCAGTCTTAACTATGGAACTTTCTTAATAAGTGCTAACTTCAAATAAATGTTACTGTATCCGTAAGACTGTAATTGCCAAGACTTTTAAAAATAAAACCCATTTAAATGTGTCTGATAAAAATTCCATTGTGGTAGTTAATTTGTGATTTTTTTTTCAAAAACATGTTTTTTTATCTTTGAAGACTTGAGTCTATATTTACGTTTCAAATAGCAGTATGTCTGTGTGACAGTAGTTGTAGCATGTGGTAGGTTATTGGGGCCAAAATAAATTATCTTAAATATTTAAATGAGATCGTTCCCCTTGGCTTTCAGCTTTTGCACATTAATGCTCAGGAAACAGGGAATTTTAGGGAATTATAAATACTGCAGTACTAAGTGACAGAATCTGTGGGTTGCTAGTTTTCTTTCCTGTGACTTCCTTCAATATCAGACAAAAAATAATATATCTTGCTTTGGTTTTAAAGGAATACCTGCTAAGTTGTCTCTGTATAATGAACCAATTTAAGTGCTGCAGGACATTATAGAAGTCTATATTTATAATATCAGAGATAAAATGCAAATAAAACTAACTGGCATATTATACTTTCAAATAATTAATTTAAGTTTCAGGCATTGGAACTGATTTTCCATGTTTTAAAATTAATATTTTGTTCATATGTGCAGGAAAATGCATGCCTTATTTAGAAAGTTATTACAAAAAATGGATAAATACTACCTCAGAAGATCACGAGTAATGATCTTTAAAGAGATATGAATATTTAGATGAAAATTTCCTCAGGCTAGAATGAAGCAAAAAAAAAAGGTGTTGCTTCCAGCTTAATTTAAACTTCAGTCTAAATACGTATCTCTCTAGGAACATGGGTTGTATTGTAATATAGTGAATATCATAATGAAGACTAAGTGCACTGAAGTGCTGTTCTGCTCAAAAAAGTAACGCAGTCAAGCAAAAATGTGGGGGTTGTCTTTATTGTGTTTCATTGTCTTCTAGATAGACTTATATTTTTAATTTTTTTTGTGCCTTTCAACCCTCCCAATTAAACAGAGCATTTATTTTTCTCTCTTAATGTCCTTGACTAAAGAAAAAAATAAATTAAAGCATGAAAAATGCAAACAAGAGGAACATTCGCTGTACAAAAAGGTTGATTTATACATCACTATGTCTAAACTGCCACCTAACTAAAATGCCAAGTATGTAGCCAAGTTGCATTAATGGTGGTTGAGACAGAGATTCTTTTGGTTGACCCTTTCCAGTGTTGTTCCAGCTGTCAAATGACAAACATTTATAGCTGCTATTTTCATTTTTAACTTCTTCTTGCTGACAACTCATTATATTTCATATTTTTTTCTAAAAACTTGTTTTTGAAAGCATGTAAATAACCTTCAATGCTCTTAGTAGAATTTCAGATTTCTTGTCTATATTAAATAGTAATAGCAATTGCCTTGAAGAGCTCAAAGTCGTTTTCAATCACCAAAATGTAGTTTCCATTTTACCAATTCAGGCATTAATTCTTGGTGTATTTCCCTATTGTTTCTATTATTTCTTCCTTTTCTAAAGTAATGTCAAAGTTCAAAATCAGGAAAAAATGCATTTTGATTCTGAGGCTGTGCAATGTCCATCGCTTTCAGAGGATTATGAGTTACTGACCTATGTTGGTGTGTTCTATTCATATCCAAAGAAATTGCATTGAGGGTCAGAAGATGGTGATCATGTGCTTAACAAATCATAAATACCTGTATGTGTAAGTGATGTCCCACTCTGTGCTTCTTATCTTGTCTTTTCAGACCCTTAAAAATTCCTGTTCACATGTGAGAGACCTGCTTTGCCTTGCCATTTAATAACAACACTGGAGACTTGCTACTCTTATTCCTAGGTTGATCGACTGGGGGCCCTGGAATAAAACCTATGACTGTGTCAGAAACATTCCTTTTAATAAAACCCAAGCTAGGGCGTCAATTTCAGGTGAATTTCAATTTCCTTTGAGTTGTCACTTATGGTGTGCATTATTGCTCTGAAAGACAATGTGCATTATTATCTGATCTTAGTATGATTTTTTTTTTGCTTAATATATTCACAGATCAGTTTATGTACTTGCAGAAAAAAAAAAAAAAGAAAAAAAAACATATTAACCAGGTGAAAACAATGAAAATGGCAGCTCTTTTATGTTTGTGCTGGTCTAACCTTCTGTTCTCAGGCAGCAGTTTGTGTGGCAACATGAACAGCTATCATTTGGTACAAAATGTCATAGTATACATAAGTTTATGAATTTGGGCCTGTCACAGATATTATGAATATTTTACTCCTTTCACAGAGTACACTTGCCTGTGTAAAATTCTTGACAATATACAATTCTGAGAGGTTGATTCACTCTGAGTTCAAATAGTAGTTTTCAAGTTTGCAATTTAGCTGGAAATTTCTAGTTTAAGCTAAAGACAAGAAGAGCTACATTTCTTTGTTGTTTTTTTTTATGTAAAATTAAACATATATTTTATTGCTTGTTTCTGCTGTATTATTTTTCTTTCTTTCTGTGTTTTGAGGCTCATCTGAAAAGATGAGAAAAATAGCCAGCTAAAACTGTTCAGTAGCATTACTGAAATTGCCTTATTCTTTTCTGACAAAATATAAACAGCGTATAGCCATAGTCCTCATAACCCCTGCCCAAAATGAGAAAATATTATATAGTTTTTTAGATTAAAAACTATCTGATAAGGAAAACCATTGATCCGTATTGAATTTATGCATAGATTTTTATTCATTTTTAAATCTGAACTTATTCAAATCATTCATTTATAAATGATACCAGGAATGCATAACAAAATATTTGCAATATGTTTATCATCAGCTGTAATAATTTTCATGTATTTATTTTTGTGACATAATCAAAGGCCATAAAATTCTACCAGTCCATCTACAATAGGAGTCCTCTTACTATATATAATAACTATGTGAAAAGATGAAGTGAATATAACTTCCTGTTCACATAGCTTTTTAATAAAGAACTCTTGTCATCAGTCTGTCAGAGATCTCTTGTCTGCAGACATTTCTGATTACAGACAACAAGGTAATATGTATGCTTTCTTGTGTAAAGAGTTGCAGATAATTATGACAATAAATTTATTTGCTCTCAAGGGCATAGAAAGACAAACTGTCATAGATTTACCACCTCAGAGGTGATTTAAACTACATGACTGACTTTGCATGAAGTTGATTTGGAATGCTCACATGATACATTAGTTAGACACAGCTAGTAGCCATTAGGTAAGAAGTAATAACGATCACTGACAGCAGGAACTTCAGCCCTGTACCTTTTTCCCAAGTAATAGTTTATTGAGGCATATAAGATCCTAGATCATTCACTTAGTTTTCAGAAATATTATAATGCGATGACAATCACCTAATACAGTGACTACCAGATTAAAATAATCCCCGCAAAAGTGGTTTAATTTTTAGATATGCACCAGATATCCATGCTTCCTGTTGTTGGTGGGTATTGGGTTGTTTGATTAAAATCCAAAGGCAGTAATTACATGTTGGTACTGCTAAAACTGTGCTGTTCCTCTTAATCTGTTATTTTATCAAACAGGTTTACTGATAAACCTGAGAAAGTAATGTAAAAATGAGTTCTCCCTAAGAGTAAAGTATGTTTTCTCTGCTTTAACAATTAATTCTATACCTATGTATATTTCATCACAAAGCAACCTTTTATACCACTGTTATTTCTGTAAGGAAATCAAAACCACTCTTTCTGCATGGAAAGATATAAGCACATTAGAAAGGTTGTTCTAATTTTCCTATCAACTAAGAAATGTCTTCACTGATGTGGTGGCATAACATGCTAAGCCTCTAAAATACTATCTAGATGAAACCTAGTACCTTTTGTTTTCTGAGAGTTTTAAAAAGTAGTTGTGTCTGATCTGATTTACCAGAAAAAAAAAAATATATATATATATATATATAAAAAGAGATTTGATTTGGGTCTTCCTTGTCCTACCATAAAAATCGAGGTGGACTAAACCAGTAGAACTACCAAGACATATCATAGAGCTATTTGGGGTTCTTTACAGCTATTCAGCAAAACATAGTGGTTGAATCTCATTGTTTGGTCAGTATTTTGAAATACTTGGTATCTGAAGTACATTGAAATATTTGGTAAAATTGTTTAAAATCAGGTTATGTATGTGTTCACAAATTCTCATTGAAATCAATCTTTCTAAATCATAGATTTAGCGAGCCAAATACTTTCTACTATGTGTAGTGAAAATTTGACATTTTACTCCTATTTATTTATAATACACTATGAGAAAAAAGCTCATGTATAATGTTTAAATTGTACTCCAATGCATGCTATTTTTTCTATGAAGAACCATGATAAAACCATTTTAATGACTTTGCAAAGAAAGACCTCCTAACTAAAGTATAGCCTATATCAAGTGTTTCTCAGTTGCCTACAACTTTATTGAACTTCAGTCTTCCTTAGCAAAAAGTATTACCACTATATATGAAATGTTCATCTAAGTACTTATTAATTTTTGTACATTCCAACATTTTTACCAAGTTGGGGTGACTATCATTCTATAGTTTCTGGAGGAAAGTCATTGCATTTCCTTTTTATCAGATCTTTTGTCCAGTTGTTGCTGTTAATCACAGTACAAATGATTTCTAGCACATTAATCACTCTGCACTCCTTTCAAACTGCCACCATCTGCTTTAGTTTGTGAGTTTATTTGTTTATTTCAGAATCATATCTTCCTCCCCCCCCCTTTTTCTCTTGACATATCATTTACAGATGTTAGTGCCTATCTCATTGCAACAAGATTCTGTGTTTGTATCTTGCTTTCATGTTTGATATTCAATACTGTAACAAGGATGGTATTTACTTTCTCATCAAAGTCCTTGCCTTTCTATGCTGTTGCTTTAGATCCTGGATCATTTTGATTCTCCACATTTTTTTTTGTCGTATGTCATACTCAGCATTTTATAGTATTTCTTATTGTTTTGTTCTATACATTTAGGTATTAGGTATTAGTCCTTTTCTTTCTTTCTTTCTTTCTTTCTTTCTTTCTTTCTTCTTTTTTTTTTTTTTTTACATATATCTTACAATAATTTACACTTCTTGATACCAAGAATGATTCATTTTTGAAGTCGAAAGTTTGACAGATTTCTTGTTTTTGAAGTGAAATGAGCTGTTGAAGAATGACTGACTGGTTAGTAGCAATACTACAAAAAATAACCTGTGGGTCCTGGTGGACAGCAAGGTCAGCATGACTCAGCTGGGCTATTCATGGCAGCAATGAAGGCTATCCACATACTCGGAGACATTAGCAATATAAAGTCAGGGAGCTGAAGTAAAGCGTTATTTCCTTTACTTTCTATTTGTAGTCAAGGCTGCATCTGGAATTCTGTGTCCAGTTTTGGGCCCAAAAAATAGATGACTTAGAAGATATGAAGAAACTGAAGAGAGTCCAGCCACCAAGATGATTAAGAGGCTGTAGCACATGACATATGAAGAGAGAGTGAAGGAATTGAGTTGGGCTAGCTAGCCTGGGCAAGAGAAGGCTAAGGGCGATCTAATTGCAGACTTCCACTGCCAAAAGTCATGTTATAGAGGAGACAAAGCCACGAACTTCTCAGTGGTGCACAACAAAAGTGCAGGAGGCAACAGTTGCTATTTGCTATAAGGGAAGTTCCAAGTGGGTATGAGAAAAAGATTTCCATTTTTTGGCAGGGAGTTGAACAAGATGATCTTCGCAGGACTCTTCCAAAGTAAATTGTTCAGTGATTCTCTGAAATTAGTATCATTAGGTGGATGACCCTAATATTTAACTTCCCAGTGCTTCTGAAACCTAGATGTTTCGCAGGTAAATAAAGCAAGACACAAAAAATGGCGCAATTTTAAATGCTGTTAATGAACTTGATTTGTTCCATTTTATTCTTGACATTCTTTTAAGACCACATTTCTTCCACATGCTGGATTGATACATACATATACACTTCTTTCGTACATAATTGTCATTTTCTACCTGTATCTGGTAAACTTGCAATTGCATTCATATTATGTTTGAGATTTGTGTTTTGTGTTCAGTTTAGCGTAAGTAAATGCTAAATGTAAAAACACCTCCAGCTTTAGATCCTACAGTCAATGCATGCAGCTTTCTAAACTTGCATCAGTCTGATTCTTCCTGAAGAAGACTTTAAGATCTCTTCTTTGAGATTGATGTGTATTACAGGGAAATATACCTTCTTGAGTCAAGAAAGCCAGAAACATTCAAAATTAGTACGATTAGTACATTAACATTGTACAAAGTGCTTTGTGCCTCTAGATTTTATGTGATTTAAATGATAGCAGAAGAATTTCAACAGTACTTATCATGTAGTATTAGTTTCTAAATGTGATCCAAATAGATAGGTTTGTCTTCCCTTTTGAATTTATGAAAAATGAGGAAAAAATATAAAATATCCCACAATTCTCCTATAAAGCTGTTGGAATACCAGCACCTAGAGGCAATATATAAAATAATATTTTATTTCTATGCCTAGTTAGATAGTTATCCATCCATGCAATGTCTTAAGATTAGGTCATGACTATTAGCACAATTGAACAGTGAAACAGATCTTGTTGCATATGTGATTCCAGATTTAAGAAGTGTTTACAGGTTGTATGAACTTTATAAACAGCTTAAGTATAGGCTGCTATAGACTGTGCGTAATCAGTTGGTCATAATTGTTCATTTACTGAGATATTAATCTTGCTGTTCTAATGTCTATGATTGCTTAAGTATCTGTTTTCTTTCCTCATATTAACATTTGGTTCATTTTGGTAAATTAGAGTGATTGATGTAAAGATGAGTTTTCAAGCATGAACTGTAGAAACTAACTGAATATAGAAATATCTGACAGATGTGGTGCTGAGACAAGCAGCCAACATCTAACACATAGGATCCAAATATTCTTGGAGGTTCTTGGGTCTGTTGCACTCCTTTGGCTGCAATTTGTTCCTTTACTGAGGCTAGACTAAAATAAGTGACAAATCCAACTGCCCTTTTAGAATAATACCTGGACATTTCGGCCCTTTTTCCTCATCTGTACTGTTATTCTCAAGGATAAGTTTTTGTTGGTGGCGTTTGTTTTTTTTTCTGTTGGTGGTGGTGGTGATGGTGGTTCGTTGGTTTTGTTTGTTTGTTTTTTTGTTTTTAAACAGACTGTTTCAAATGGAGATACTTGCCTAGAAATGGGAGGGGGGAGTTATAAAGTTCAGGATTACTCAGGATTTTTGAGTCTCTCTGTTCTTCGGATGTGACCAGATTTCTGGGGTAATTCTTGTGTACAGATACTGTTCTGTTCCTCCATGCCCAAAGATGGTGACCAAAAACCTTATTATCAATGTAGAAACAGTCCCAGTTTTAGGTTTTATTTCCACCCTGCAGATAAATGTTTTTAGTGTTGATGTGCTACAACATAAGTCTTCTTAAAATTTTACTTCTTTTTTTTTTTTTTAAATCTAGAAATCTATGTATATCACATACTACAAAAACTATATTTTGATTCATTATTATACTCTTTAATTACAGAATCATATATTTTTCCCTCAGGGCCTCACTTCATCTACTATGCAGGATGGATAGCTCACTTGAGATAGAGCTACATGAACACTTTCGGTTGCATCAGAACCAGATTTAAAAGTTCCATCTGTTTGTTCATGTCCTGTGCCATAGTTTAGTGCTCCCTTGGTTGCGCTTAGGTTTCACTCTATGAATCAGATCACTGAAATGATAGATTTTAAAACTAGTTAAAAATATGTCTGTAGTTTTAGTTGGCTGGTTGGTTTTGTTTGTTTGCTTTTCTGTTTGTTTTATTTTGGATCAGGTAACATGTAATTTAGATCAACAGTAACATGGGATGTAGTGCAGCCTCACAGATTCTTGCAGTGTTGCAACTGAAAGGGCAGTGAGCCACAGCAGTAGAGTAGGAAGAAACAGAAGGGAGAGAAGATGTCTTAAATTCATTCTACACATAGATAAAACTTAAAAAGCTAAAATATCAAATCAGTGGTTCCTAGAAACGTTGCTTGAATTATATGTTGAATTACATATTTTTTCCTGTGCTTTATTACAGTGCTATCAGTGTAATATCAGATCACTTCATAATTTTTTGTCAGTTTACTTCACAGAGTTTACAGTGTTAAGCCTGTCTTGCAGAAAAGGTGGCAGAAGGAGTCTGTGCATTAAATTTCTAACTCTAACTTAACCCTGGTAATAATTTTAATAATTTAATAATTTAATGATTAATTCGAAGTTAGTAATTTTATTTTGAGTCCTGACTGTTCAGATTACTTATTCTTGTTTATTTTCTCTATTTGAAATGCAGCCCCTGCTGACTTATACAATTTTTATGAAGGCTGTAACTGAAGGAGTTTAGAAATTATTACTCAAAAATTTGAATGAAATATTTTTAAATTGTTTAGAATCAAAGCATACTATTTCAGTCAAATGAAACAAATGTTTCTGTTTAAAACTTGCAAAACGTACTTTCCAACCACACATGAAACAATTTTTTCCTTAAAACAAACAAACAAACAAGCAAAAATCTGCTTACTTGTTTATTTTTCTACCTGGCAATTCTGCAAATCAGATCCAGGACTCCAAAATACAGTACCTGGAAAACAAGGAGTGGACAGACGAGAACAACATGGGAAAATTCTAAAGTAATGGGGGTATACTGGGCCCTGTGGGCATTGTTCAATTGCACCAATTCCATTTTTTCTGGAAATTTTTCTTTCTTTCTTAGAACGCGCCTTCCACTTTTTTTAGCCAAAGAATTAAAGGTTCCATAGATAAACTGCTAATAAACTTGCCCCATGTTTCTTCTCTATGTAGGATCCTTCTAAAGAATACATAAACCAATCCTATTGGGGGGATGAAGCTTGATTCTGTAATTAAAAACTTTATCACATGGTTGTAAAATCCAAAGATAACATTTCGGATTGTGCAGCAGCTGTAACAGTTGCTTTTCACAAGGTTACAGTGCTCAGTGCTGTAACTTTAGAAGTAACCAGTAATGTGATGTTTTACTACAACATTTGTCCAGATATTCTTCCCGTATTTATCCTATCTTTATCCTAAAAATAAATATATTGTATTTGTCTGTCCTACAGTGCTCATTGTAGACACATACTGTATTCCAGAATTAAGGTTTAAACCACTTTCTATTGTAATGTTATATTCCATACATTTGTAACATAACTGGAGCACACTGAATTTACTAGATAGATTTTGAAGAGAAAAAAAGAAGGAAAAAAAAAAAGCTTACATCTTATTTAAGAAAAAACTCAAAAAGCAAAATAAAATGTTTCCATCTCCCTATAGAAAGACTAGATGATATATCTTAAATTTTCCATAGAGCTGTGAAACCCTATGCATCAACATATATTGAATAAAAAACCTTTTGATAAGCAGCTACTACCCACGCCTTGTAACAATTTGAAGTCTAATCTTACTTCCATGATATCAGTATGAATATTTTGCTTTTTACTTGAATAGACTCAAGAACCAATGTGTTGATGACTGTATTATTCTCAATTTGATACATTTTATTATGAAAATGAAGCATGCTAGGTATCTGACTGCAATCTTGAACTATGGTGGAGACGGCCAACTTAAAATCAAATATTCTGCTTTATATATAAATTTAGCTGTGTATGACACCAAGCTAAGCTCAACCAGTATAGAAACCCCATGGAAAATGAGCAACTTAAAGTCTAGGAATAATGTACAACAAAAAATAAAATTGATACAAGATCTCATGGATCTCAGAGTACAAAGTGAACTGCGGCATTGTGTTTGTGCAACCAAAGGGATACCCAAAGGTTTAGGTGGTTACGAGAATCCCATGGAATCCTCTGGTCTGAGAGAATAACAGTAAAACTGGAATAGTTACAATTGTGGAGACACAAATAATTAAGCATACATGTACATACTTATGTAATTATATATATTTATTCCTGTATTTATGTAAATATATATATAAGTATATAAAAATACATGTACTTTAAGGTAGTTCAGAATATCATCTCTTCTGTTTTCCAGAGAAGCCTGAATGCTCTCATTTGGCTTTACTTCTATAAAAAATATGACAGAATAACGAAGTTATCTAAATTTCATGTTAAATTAGTCTTTGTTAGTAAACTTTACAGAAAGCCTTTAAATAGCAGCTGATGCATTAAATTTCAAAAATTTTTAGTATTGACACAGTGATGGGAAAAACAGCAGTACAGTAGAAGAGAATCTATCCTACATGTCACAGAAAAATATACTGAGACAGTGGAAACTGTTTCTTAACAAGATGACATCCATTGCAGCAAAATCTCAATATTTATGGAGAAAGTGATGTGAAATATCACTCACAACTGTTTCATTGTTCTGAGCTAAGTTAAGGGTGGAGCATAGGAAGCTATTATTAACTACTTCTTATTATTAATTAATATGGAACATGAAGCATCTTCCCCAGGAGGAAAAACTGATAGACCTGAGACTGTTCAGCCTTGAGAAGAGAAGACTGAGAGACTAAGATGTAAACATCTTATCAATGTTTATAAATAGCTGAAGTGTGGGAGACAGAGGGATTTGGCCAACCTGTTTTCAGTGGTTTGTGGGGACAGGACAAGGGGCAATGGCCAAAAAATGGAGCACAGGAAGTTCTGCACCAACATGCAAAAGAACTTCACGGTGAGGGTGACGGAGCACTGGAACAGGCTGCCCAGGGAAGTTGTGTATCTCCTTCTCTGGAGATATTCAAGGCCCGTCTGGACACCTAACTGGGCAACCTGCTCTAGAGAACCTGCTTTGGCAGGGGGGTTGGACCCGATGATTTCTTGAGGTCCCTTCCCACCCCTACAATTCTGTGATTCTGTGTGATTCTTCACAGAAAGAGAAATAACTTTAAGATACTCTTTTTACTGTAATCTTATTTGAAATGAATATTCAAATCTCACCCTACAAACCTTTTGTTTAGATTGCATAGAAGAGGTGAATGTTATTCTTAATGTTTTGAGGAGTTTCATTGCAGGAAAGTGTTAAAATATTTGGTGAAATATTTGGTGAAATATTGTCATTATAAATGTATATTGAGAAGGTTATAATAAAATGATTGCATTATATGTCATAAAAGTTAGCATATACAACAAGTTCAAAAAGAATGAAGTTGCTGCAATCGAGTCACTTACATTTTCTGTATTGAGCTAAAAGATGCTCTTCCACTTACTACGTTTTCAGTTTCTTTGGAATGTTTGCTTTATTTATTTATTTTTTCTTAGTAATTACCCAAGGTATCAGTCAACTATGGAGGATGAAGTCCTAAAACCTAAATTAAATAGTAAAGAGTGAAATAAATCTCATTGAATAGAGAAGGATTTCTTTCACCTTTTTCCTTTATAAAAAGTTAGTGAAGAAGCATGCTGTGGAAGTGTCGGAAACTCTTTTGTTTGCTTCAGCTAACAGTACTGAACCTAAAGAAAGTAGCAACTCTTCTTTGAGTGGTCTGTCTATTATTGTTTTGCATATTAAGGTAAGTGGATTAGTCAGCATGGCTGTTTACTAAAGGGCAGGAGGTGATCTTGCAATCTGGTTAGGTTTCTAATGATGCCTTTAGAATGCAGCCTTATAGAGGGTTTGCAGCATTAGGCAACATACTGAGTTGTACCGAAAGGGTTGAAACAGGAGAGCAACTACAACAGCTACTACCACAAAACTTAAAATCTGTCCTATTTGTTTTCCTGATTTCTGTGGTTTTTTTTCTCAGATAATGAAGACTGAGAGGACATAACCTTCTACATTACTAAGTGCCTTTATGTGATGGCTTGCTGAACATTGTTAGTTGAAAAGTATTTGCTATTCTAATTAAAACAGTACAGTTTTTTTAGCATCTGGGAAAGATTCTTCAGCATGGACTGTAAGGGTTGACAGGGAAATGGTTGCTATGGAACTATTTCCTGGGCTAGTGTGGCACAACAACATGTAGCAGGATTTAATTTGCATCTCTTCCATGCTGCAATTTCTTCAGGATGATGTGGCCATAGATTTCACCAGTAGTCACCCAGAAAGCATAGCACAGCACTGATAACAGTTGTTTCCTCAGAAATGATCCAAATGTCTATGTCCCCACCCCCCTTTAGGAAGATTTCTAAAAGTAATGAAAATCAATCTATGAAATTATGTGATGTTTCATCTAGTAGTTGACTAGTAGGCAAGCTCCTAGCATTATTTCAAGAAACCAAGGTTGGCATTTCTCAGCTATCTGATTAAAGAAATTCTTTTCCTAGTCCTTGATACTTTTATAAACAGAGAATGAAATTTATAGGCTTTTCATCCAAGCCTTAATTGTGTACCATTCAGACAAAACAGTCTCAGAATATGAGAAAACTTCTCTCACCTGCAAATCCATGTTTCGTGTCATATAGGTCAAAATATACACAATGTAAAATGTATAGAAAATGACAAATGACAAACTAGAAAGAAATTTTGTGCATGTATTGTCTATTTATATTTTCAAATTTTCTATGAAAAGATAATACACAACTTTTATTTAAAATTACAATAAGTAAAGAGTTCCAAGTGAGTATCGGTTGTTAAAATTGCTCAAGTGAATTTGTATTTCACATTTATTAGCTTCACTAAACTGTGAACTTTCCATGCTTTTTTCAAGAATGTGTTAGGTTTATTTTTATGAGGGTGAAAAAGTGTTATATTAAATAGAAAAATTAACCATTGCTGACTTAAGACTCTACAGGTGAAATACTTGAACCTTCTATTTCTGCTGTAGAGATCTATATACAAACATCTTTAACGTCTTTATATTCTATTGAAGTGTAACACAGTGGATTTAGTTTCATGCTCATTTAAAAGGACTCCTTCAGCTTAAATTTTTACTTAGTTGTTAGTTTATTAATTTAATTAACATTACTTATTAATAATACTGTTAGCTGAATACAATATTTGTGTGAATGAAATATATGCTTTTGCTATTGAGATGGAGAATCTGGAAGCAAGAAATTGTAGCAAGAAAGAAACTAATGTAACATATTGCATTAAATAAACGTAATATAATTTCAAAAGCAAATGCATTAGCAAAACTGGAAGCCTGTATGCAAGATACTCAAGGCTGTATTTACATATTGTTTCCTCAATAAATAAATAAAAATGTCAATTATTTTCCATTATTCAACAATGGATATTTTTAGGATCAGACAACTTCATTTCAGCCCAGAGGTGCACGGCAGCTTAAAAATCACTCTTTCTATTTGACATTACATGTGCCTCTGAGACTTCATCTTCCTCGCAACGCTGCTAAACATGATAAAAAATTAACTGGATCATCGTGCCAGGGCTGTGGTCGTCAAAATTCCTGCTTTCCCACCTAATTCTCTGCTTTGGCAGAGCATGAATTTGGACGTCATCCAGCGCCTATTTGCAAGGCTGTCTCCCCCCAGGCACTTGGGAGGAAGAAGGGAAAGGCGAGAGCGATGTGCCACCGTTAGGTGGCTCACTAGGAATGCGTTTGGGGCGGCCCCGGCTGTGCCCACCCCTCCTCCACCGCGCCTGGCGCTCCGTGTCTGGGGCTGCCTGCCGCTGGAGCTTTTCTGCAATGTGTGAGTCATTTACAGGAATAAGGAGAAAAAGGCCCTGTCTTTGAGTTCCAGAATAGCCGAGACCTGGGTCTTGCTCTAAGGAAAGTGTTCACAAACTGCAGTGTAAGGAGAGGTCTATTTGCCTCCCGTTACTGCCTGCCCCTTTGTTCCTTGTGTCCTTGGCAGAGGCTGAAAGAACTGGGCCTGTAATACTTGGGCCCTGCTGTGCCACTTAAAGAAATAATAAGCCATTGTCTTCATTAAGCAAGCCTTGTTTTAGCAAACAGAATTCAGATACTAAAAAGGGAACATTTTTAAGGGGGGAGAATTAGAGACAGGGATGCTTTACAAAATTCCCTAGAGAAACTGCTTTGTTTCCACTATTTTATTGCTACTTACTGAGAAGATTCATATTCAAATAGGTTGGGGTTGTGAATCGGTCGTTTGCACATTCTCATGCACCCAGGAAGGCTATGATTATGGCTAATTACAATGACGAATGAAATCCTAACAAGAGTGCTCAATCAGATTGCTGTTCATGCATGAAGCAACTAAGACTAGCCAATGGAGGTGTGATTTGGGTAATTACAAACAATGGGGCTAAGTTGAAAAAAGCTTAGTAAATCTGCTCGAGACAAAATAAGGTCTAATTAATCACTTTAAGTTCTGAATTCTCCAGATGATCTGCATGCTCTGTTCTATTTAGCATTCTTTTAATAGACTTAGTCTAAGGAGCAAGAATGCTTCCTTTTTGCTCATACTTTCACTGGATAAAATGCAAGTGTTTCAAAATATTCTGACTTTCCCTTTGTGACAATGATGTTGCAACCTGATTTTTCAGACAAGCAGACAGAATGGTAGAAAAATAAACATGCTGCTATGTGCCTTGCTAGCAGCGTTATTATCTACTTTGAGAAAAACGATGAAGTTATGTTAAATTATTGACCTCATTCCCAAACCTTATTTAATGGGAATTTTGACATTGCCTCCAAAGACAGCAGATTGAAATTTGCCTTAAAAAACTGTTGTATTCAGGTTAATATAAATAAATTATTAAATACTCATATTTTGAATTTTGATTTTTTTTTCCTTATTTTTGGATAAAGAAATATATATAAAGTCAAATATTGTCTAACCTTTTGGCAATGAAACTGAGAGTTTTTGTTTGATGCATTAATACAAATTCCAAATGTTATTTTAAACATTCCGTTATGTGAGCCAATATTTTCTTACAAAAAATCCTCAGATTAGATTGTCTGTATGTAGTCACTATACTGAGGATAATAACGTAAGTAACCCATAACCTGACTTTGGTACATTAGGGAACATTTTGGGAACTATTCTTGCAGATTCACTTGGTGTGAAGAGATCACCTGGGTATTTGACTTCAATGAAACCTTTCCTTGAAATGCCGTTTGAGAGAAGCCCTTTAGGTTTTGAACTTTTAAGAACAATCATTGTTTACAATTGTTATTAAATAATAATAGCTCTTCATATTAAGGTTTCCAGCATATTTCTGTTCATCCTCAGAAAGCTATCTGTGTCTGTCTTTATATGCGTTTTAAGTAATAAGGTATTATTCTCAATTTAAAGGATTAAGAGGAGTACTTCCACCTTTTCTCTCAAAGAAAGGAATCTATCTCCCTCACTGATGTGAAAACCAAAATAGGAAATAGTAATTCCTGTATCAGAGAAGTCCAACAATGCTTTGCTCTTTAAGGCAAGTAGGAATAAGAGTTTTCTGCTATTAGTTAGCCATAGCTATCTTCTCTGTTCCAATGGATTGAGGTATATTTAAGCCTTGCTATATTGTGAAAATTATATTAAAAACATACATGAAAAAAATCTTTTAAATGTATTTGTTTTAGTTTTTGGCAGATCATTACTTTAGTTTTTTTAAGATATCATTAGTTGTAATTTTAGTCCTAAGGTAATATTATAATTGGAGAGAAGACAAAACTAAGACTTCTATATTTGTATTACAAAGCTGTAAGTTAGAATTTCTTTAAAATATGAAACATTTATGGAATACATAGTGGTATAGTACAATATAAAGGTGTAATTGGTATTCATTTCTAGATGACCGACTTATTGCCTATGAAACCTTTGTTTTCTCAGCATAAGGTTTTTTCATTGTAACAATATGGAACTGTAGAAGGGCAGCCTAAATAGCTCTTTATCTGATCAAGAAATAAAGTTACCAAATAGGCTTATGTAAGATGTTATTTGAAGTATGGGGAAAGAAAATCTGATTTTATTTCTGTTAGTAGTATGTTACAGAATGTTGTAGATTTCAGCTTGTTGTCTTCCTGCATTTACATACATATACTCCATGAAATCTGAGTAGAGAGCTTTTCTAATAAATAGTTGTCCAGGGACTTTTGGTATTCCTAATTGAGTTCTGGCAAAAAAATAAAATAAAAAAAAATTGAAGTATAAACTGCCTTATGAAGTTACTTCGGATATAAACTAGTTCCATTCCTAGAGATTAAAAAGAAAAACAGCAAAACTAATGATGCTTAAAAACCTACAATTTATTTAATTTATTCTGCTTGTCAGAAACTTTTGGGGTATAGGAAATACAGATACTCTAATGGCATCTCTGACAATTTATTCCCACAGGCATCAGCTTGGATATTTCAGTTTTACAACCGGAGGCATTTAATTGACTAAGTATGCCTGAAAATATAGTGAGGATAGAACAGTACCCTATGTTGTCCAGTGTTAGATGGATCCAGTGTTACTGTCCAGTGTTATTTATGGATCAGGATGTTATATCTGTTTGCTATCTATACTACTCTTGCCTATCTCGTTGATGCTTAGCATAGGAGGCATTAGGGACTCTCATACCTGTGTAGGTTAAGTGCGTATTATGCCTACACTACAACATACTACTACTGCAACATGTGAAAGACGTTCTACAAGTAATTAAAACAAATAGTCATTACAACTTTGATCTTGCCAACTATTTCTTTCATAATTATTTTCTCATTATTACTGTAACATTATTTTTACTTTTCATTTCAATCTAATCACAATATTAATGTCATTTTGTATTTTTTTTTCTGGGACATATACTTTGTAATTGATTCATTTTTGTTGAGTTATTGCAGAGTAGTTACTGCTGGGGTACTAACACACCATCTCCTGTTGTTACCCCTGTCTTGAGTGGTTCCAAAAAATCTTTATCAGTATAGTGATAGTTTATTTATTTATTTATTTATTTAGATGTGTAGTTTATTGCAGTTTATACAGGTTTTGGAGTAAAATTCTTAAGTCTGATTTAAGGAATGAATAGCATAGTAGTATGGTGGTTGCAGAAAAAGTTCTTATCATGAGTCTTCTTTCTGTTGACATAATTTTTAAAAAACGCAGAACAGTCAGAGGAAGTATCTAGTATTTACTGGATGTAAACTTCCATTGCTTGTTTTTGTGTGACAATATATCTATGTTGTAAATGATAATTTCCAGAAGATTCCAGGACAGACATTTGTCAGTAACTATTTATTGATATAAAAGTATTGCATTTGATAGCAGCTCAGATGTGTTAATTATAGCCTTAATTAATTAATTAATTAATTAACATCTATTCTTCCCCACAGTTTTGTTTTAGAATTTACTTATCACTTTACTGGCCACAGTAAAAATGGGAAAAGTTATGTTTTACTGCAGAGGTAAGAGCTACAAAATGGAATATCATTTACTAAGATTGAATTTCATTTTGGAATGATGAACATTTTTTTAATTTAAGTAGCCTATCAATTACAAATATATCCCTGCATAAACTGGCATTGTGACAGGAATGAAGTAGGAAAAATAAGCTCTCCAAATACTTTGACAAGTGTTTATTTGATTATCTTGTCAATGTTAGCGCTTGATGAGCATCCCATTAGTTTGTAATAAAGTGTGTGTTAAAATGCCATAAACAATCCAAGTTAGTGTATAAATGACTCAAAATAGAACAGCTTAATTGTATCTTTTTGCTAAATATGAAATTTGTTCATACTTTATGTATGAACATTGCAAGCAACTATTTCAAAGTTGTTAAGAACATATACTGTGGAATTTTTTAATAGAAAACATTCTTGCCATCTTCAGGCAGAAAGTATTTAAATATTTGTTTATTTGTAATTAGACAATCTTTTGTCAATTGATCTGTTTAGAACCTCAGGCATCCTTTCCATAGCTTCCAAATTATAATTGTGGAACAACAGTATTCCCTTCGGAAGAGTGTAAAAGAAAAGGAAGAAAGAAAGACAAATAACTGATTTCTTGCTCTTGACAGAGCGTTTTTTACCAACCCAACAGGAATTGACATGAACTGGTTGCTGGGTAACCTACAGCTGCTCCAGTAAGAATATCTTATGGCAAGCATTCCCCTGGGCAGGGATATTTAGGACCACATCAAGAATTAGAAGAACGTAGTAGGAAAAATAGCTTAGTTTTGTTGAGAGTTTTTCAAAACATATTTGTGATTCCTTTGATTTTATTAAAATTTTATCATAATACTGTTTAATTGATGTAAAGTATGATGTAAAGTAACAAGTCATGCCAGATCTGTTGCTGGAAACAATACTGTCATGTAAAAGTACACAGAGAAGGCTTCATTGGCTGTTTTTGACAGTTTTAAAATATTTTTAGTGAGTAGCTAGGACTGTCATATGACAATAAATACTAAAATAGTACATAGTGCAGTATAATTTCAAGCTCAAAGTTACAGTCAAACACAGAACTGTATATGACTTTCTTCAGAACATTTTAATTAATTTTAAATCACAGAAGTGGTTTAGTACTTTGATTTCATGTTGTTGTTCTTGCTGTTTTTCTCAATCCTGCTCTATATCTATTCATTTCTTCCTGAAACTGCTGAGAAAATCCTACCATAAGAATTAACTTTTTTAATGGAAACTAGTCTAGTTGACTGGCTGAATGAGAAAAAGAAAGCAGAACTACACTTGGAAAATATTTTTGCGTCTTACTATTAAAATTGTTGTTTTCAAGAAGTAACTATAAGTTCCTTCAATTCAAAACACTTCCCATGCAACTTGGAAAAAGCCGAGTTTATAGTACAAGTCTGAGTCTGTTCAGATATTAAATTAATAAAGATATATTTTCATAATAGTTATGGTCATAACATGAAGAATAATATGATTCTAAGACAATCTCTAAATAGAGACACTTTAAAATAACACATATATAATTCACTTTAAAATGTGTGCTGTTTAATGAAAACCCGGGAGGCTAGAATGTTTTTAATGAGATTTAAAACAGTCAAGGGATACATATCTGACAGGATAAAGTATTTCAAAAAAGCGCTAGGCTGCAGAAATGAGTAGTTGGAGGAAGTCAGCACTGCCCACTCTTCATAATCCACAAATCCATTTACTTCCTTTAGAAAGTGTCTTGGTTTCAGCTGGGATGGAGTTAATTTTCTTCCTAGTAGCTGGTATGGTGCTGTGTTTGGGATTTAGGTTTAGAATAATGCTGATAACACACTGATGTTATAAAGTAGCAATGCAAAACATCTCTTGAAATGAGAAAATTAATTGAAGGGATGTTTCTAATGCCTGTGATAAGTTTATATCATATATCTGTGATAAACATAGCTGTGTAAAACAAGACTTACTTCATACTGCAGTGAGTAAACACATAATGAATACCACGTTCAATATCAGTTGAGAGAGATACTAGTGGCATACCTGAATTTTTCCCTTAAGCAATGTCACACTGTATTTTGAAAAGTCTTGTTACATTTATAAAATAAGCTTTATTTATCTTAAAGTCGGAGTATTCTTAATGGTTAAAATAGCTGCCAAACATAATTCTACCTCTGAAATATTAATTTCCTTTATTTTGCAATTAAATATATCAGTTTCTGCACATGATAATGAAGTAATGCTTGTGTATTCTGGTAGGGAGAAGATTAAATAAGTTCCTTGGCTAGTCTCTTCTAGTCTCTTTCTACATTCGCTTTTTGGCATAGTACATCTTTTAAAGTTCCTTTGACATGTAGATAGTCAAATTACAATTTGCTTGGTTGCATGGGTAGTGACCGTTTTATTTCTGCTACTGAGTTACATGAGGAAAGAATTATTATAGAATGGTTTGGGTTGGAAGGGACTTTACAGACCATCGAGTTTCAACCCCCCTGCCATGGGCAGTGACACCTCCCACCAGACCAGGTTGCCCAAAGCCCCATCCAGCCTGGCCTTGAACACTCCCAGGGATGGGGCATCCACAGCTTCTCTGGGCATCCTGTTCCAGTGCCTCAACACCCTCTGAGTAAAGAATTTCTTCCTTATATCTAGTCTAAATCTGCCCTCTTTTAGTGTAAAGCCATTACCTCTTATCCTATCAGTACATTCCCTGATAAAGAGTCTTATCTTCCGGCTTTTTTGTAGGTTCCCTTTTAATGGACCTTCTCTTTTTAATTTTTTTGTTATTCAGTTCATATATTTGACTGACAGTTATACATTGTACTTCAAACTGAATTTTGGGCCTGCTATAATGTTACTGAAGTTGATAAAAACTCGCCCATTCATTTTAGTAAGAATACCAGTCCTACATGAGAACAAAACAGATTGCACTTGAATTCAGTGAATACTGAAAATGTAGATTCATTGTTTTGTTACCCAAAGTGAATTTCAAATTACAATGTTTGTGTTCTTTTTTTTTCAGTTCAGAGCTCTCTAAAATGTTATATCTTATTATCCATAAGAACTATATGCTTTCATACTAATTCAAAGGTCTGTTTGTCTTATTTTATCAGTGAATGTGTTGAAATAGGTAGGGAAAATATCATCAATGAGGTAAATATTTCTGCTGTATTCCCCTAGCATACCCTTGCAGTTTCCAGAAATCAGCAGTTTAGCAGCCTCCTAATCTGTTAAATCTGAATATGTTAAATTCAACTTTTTGCATTTAAGAAGACTGCATGGACCTTCTATAATTCTTTTAAACTTATTAGTTTGATCTCCACAATATACTTTGTCAATAAAATCTGCAATTTCATTGTGCGTTGTATGAAAATAAAATGCTTTCTTTCATTTTCAGTTTGTTTGATTGTTTATTTTTCTCTTTTATTATGGAAAAAGTTGAAGTATTTTTATTTATTCACTCCACCTATTGTATTCATGCTTTCTGATGTATCCTGCTGAGTCATCTCTTTTGCTAAACAGAACAATTCTATTCTACTATTCTCTCCACTTTAAAAAAATAAAAATATGTGCCTCTGGTAATCGATGCTTTCTTCTTTATCTTCTCAACTTCTTTTACACACTCTTTAATGTTGTATGGCTAGAAATTTCTGCAGTAATCAAGCATTGTGGATTTACCATCTGACATAATGAAGTTTTATGATGAGTGTTTAATGTTAAGCAATATTTGCAATCATTTTGTTAGCCTTGTTGACTGTCACCAAACAACATGACTACGTTTTCAGGGATTCAAAATCTTCTTGAGTAATACACTGGTAAAATTATGGTTATTTGATTGTTTTCCCTCATATATATTACTTCAAATTTATCAATAATTAAATTAATCTATCATATTATCACCCTTTTCTAGCTGGGAGGATAGTGACAGAAGTAAACTGAGCAAATCTTGATGATGATGATGATGAATGTAAAACAAATATTTAGGAAATGGGACTGCTCTTAAATTCATTCTTCTGTATTCTTATTAAAGTAGTTGATCCATGTGTGACAACACACAGATCCTTTCAAAATACATTAACACATCTGCTCAGAAATAGTCTACCATAAAGGTAAACTATCAGCTTGTAAATGAAAAATACATTGTAAGCAAAACTTTAGTTGCAAATCTCTAAACTCTAAAGGATAATCCAAATTTTGAGGAGAAAAATGGAAAATTTAAAACAGATACTAACTTTAAAACTATTCCAAATCACATAGATTAATGGGCAGTATATTTTCGTATAATAGTAGAAGAGAGTCCAATGAAAATCACACTTTCTGAAAGCTACTGATAATTCTAACTGTATTGCAAGAATGAAAAGATGAGAGACTCCCCCTAAAATATGTGTTGATAGGTAGTACTTTCAGTTACTGTTAAAGTGTAGTAGCCCATCTTTATGTGAATTGTGTTTGACTATAATAAAACTAAAAATCTTAAAACAGTACCCCTTCTATCACTGACTGCCAGGCAGATGAAATCTAATTTAAGATTTTATTTTTACTCTAAAAATTGTTTTACTGCCACATTGTCATTAGTGTGTATTTTTTTAGCATTGAGTTTGGTTTTTCACAGTTCCTAATATCAAGCCTTTTAAGAATAGTGTTTTTCTTTTTCTGGTTGCGTGTCTTTTTGTTTGTTTCTTTTTCTAGTAATGGACTGTTCATCGTAGTTCAGTGTTGCTTGCTGCAGTTCATTGAATAGTTGTTTAAAATATATAAACCCTTCCACTTTCACCCTTTCAGTTCAGCTCTTGACTGGTAGTCTATATTTCAAATAATCAAGGTATTCTACTTTTATATCCTTCAGGACTATAGTGGAAAGGAGGTAAAACCTGAACCTTTCTTCAAGGGAGGACACAATTGATAAATGACACATAATCAAAGAAAAATATTGGTCTTTAGCAGCATAAGATGGAGTATTATCCATAACTGCTATTAAAGTTCATTCCCAAACAATGATTGGCTTTGTTTACTTTTTCTTTTTTATATTTGCTGCTGATATTATAAATGATCATATTTTCCAATGAAAAGCTATATTGTTCTGGGTGACAACCATATAGAACTTGCATAGCTGTTCAGAAAAAGATTAACTTTTTTTTTTTTTTAAATAATGAGATGAGCAGATTAGACTGATGGAGCTGCTGCAACTAAAAGTCTGTTTTCTAGCAAACTGAAATAGTACTTTATAGAGAAAGAAAAAGTTCATGCTGGAAAACACATCTTTACACAATGCATGCCGTAATTTTCAGTTTGATGTAACTTTTTGTAATCTTTCTAAAGTAATAAGTTTTTAACACCTATTTTTTATTACATCTTTATTATTATTCATAGAATCAATATCAGAGCATGTCTAGAATTTTTGGTCATTTGGAATATGTTTTGCAACACATACAACATATGTTTTAGGGTGTATGTGAATTTGTGGATTTTGAGGTTTTGTTTCTGAGATAGACTTGAAACATGCCAGTAGTAAAACTACAAGTCTACAGACTCATATTATTCTTAGCTGCTGCAAAGCAATAAATATGTGATTTATTAGTTTTTAACCTATATATCATAGACATCTTTTGTGCAGGAATGAATGCAGACTATTGTTTACTATCTAAATCAGCTTTGTCAGAGAAAAACTCTCCAATAATATTTTTAAGTCAAAATAGACTGATGAATTCTTTTGTGGCCTGTGATCAAACAATTATGAATGGCTGTTTTCTTTCTTATAATTGCATATTGAATTTGAAGAAGAGACAAAGCTATCCAGGCTGAAATACACTTTTTATTAAAAATGTATATTTGGCTTGCAGTCACTGTTTAAATCACTATCTACCTAATAAACTGATAGGACTTTTTATGTTCTGATTACTTTCTATTTAAAAGTTTCTTTTAAGATGTTTGGAGTTTGTGTTTATCTTTGTTATATCAAATATTAAAATTAACCTTATCTGTAAAATATGGTGAAGCACCATTAATGCTGATATAATTTTGTGTATTTTCTTTCAGAGATCAATCTACAGTAATAAACAACAGTGACAAGTAATGCTATGGCCCCAAATAAAAGAAATAAAACCTATTTAGGAGACATCAGGACATATTTGAAAATTGGCAAACATTTAGGAAAGAAATTAGTAGGCAGTATTGCTCAGACACCCAACTAAATTAGAAGATTAAAATATATTTTACTGTGGGGAAGAATTGTCATAAACTCCCAATATCAATAGAATCAATAGAAAATTGAGATTATATTACTTTTTTTTTTTTTTTCTTTTTTTTGAAATGTAAATTTCTGGTGTTCCTTAATTCTGTATCTAAATCCAAGATGCCAAACTTCCAGTTATATGTCTCTTCTCAACCTCTTTCTCTTTAGTAATACGTATGTTCTCTGTGGGGTAATGGCCAAAAAATACTTAGATTGAACTCATGACTTCCTAAAAATAAACATTTTTTGCTGAAGTCAGGAAGATTAATATCTGAGTAAGTATTTCACAGTGTTTCACTAGAAGACAGAACTAGATAGAAGTTAGACAGATCACTGAAGATGTTTAACGGTTTGTGTATTAGCTCACATTGCTAGACTACCAAAAGACATGAGAGACTTTCTTGTAAATACATTCACTAGGCAAATTTAGCTATGGTAGGTAGGCAGAAATTGGATCACCTCGGTTCAAATGCAAATAAATAAATAAAAAAGCACTAAAAGAAAACTTATTTTGCCTTTTGACTCTAAAGCATTTATCCTTCTGTTAATCTTTTACCATTAAAAAGGAATCACCATGAAATTAATATGTAATCAGCTGGATTTAATCAAAGGGTGCAATTTCTTCTACCTTATATAACTGATACAATGTAACATGAAAATCCTATTGAACATCCTGCTGATATTCCATGAGTTTTCTATGAGTAGCCTTTAAAAAAAGATTGTGGTAGGAAAATGTATGTAACATAATTTATTTGTGAACTTCTGGAAAGTTCAGAAACTCTGTCAGTTTCTATCCTCACAAAGGTAGAAAATAAAGTTTGTAAAATAATTTCTGAAAGGAGAAAAAGTATGAAATAGATTGAAATGCAAGTGAAGGAAATTAATAGAGTAACGGGTAACAAAAGAATTGACTGATATACTTCTTTCTTTAGGATGTTTTGCATGAAGTACATTAATTAATTTTTAGATATGAAGCTGCAACAGGGTTGACTAGGATTAAGAAGGTGTAATGGTTTATGAGGCTAGAAGTCATATAACAATGCATATTGCTTTGTGTTACTGCATTTTACTTTCTCAGTCTTTTAGAAAGCTGATGTGATCTGAACACAGAACGTAAAAACAGTTGAGGCAAACATTTAGGAAGGAGAGAAGACTGCAAGAACTGTACAGGAAAGAGCAGGGAGTGTAAAAATGGGTTAGCGGAAATTAAAAAAAAAAAAAGTTTTGTAGAAAATAAATTTAGAACTTCATTTTAAAAGGTAGTAAAGAAAAAAAAGGGGGAAAGAAAGAAAAAGAAATAGAAAGAGGAAATAGATTCCAGGCAAAAGCCCTTCTAGCTGCTGAGGATGAAGGTAAAGTACTTCTAGGTACAGGTGTGGGGATGACCTCGGCTCTTGTCTTAGGCCTGTAAATCTTGTATTCTAATACATAAGCAGAATAGGCATAGGTTTAATACAGCGTAGTAGAAGAAAAAAGAGAAACTATTATTAAATTTAAACTGTATTTCCAAGCAAGAACTTACTCTTTTTCTATTAGCCAATGTCAATGTACACAAGTTATATTCTCATCGCTATATGACGTTATTCTTAACAGTAGAATGCTCGATGAAAGAAACTGCATTGAAGTGTTTACACTGAATCTCATTGAGTTTCTCAAATAAATTACAAAAATATCTGTTTGATGCTGCAGGAAGTCTTTTTTTTTATTGAAATGATACTGGTTTTATTTTTTAATTAATCTTTGAAATTGTTGGGGTGTTATGAAGATGCAATATGTTTATACAAAGCTAGTGACTATTGAGAAAATTGTCTCCTCATATGAGACATTACTTTGCCAAAGGAAGAGAACATACTTTTATATACATATACATATGTGCATAATAAATGTTTGTGTATATATATATATTTAGAAATATAAATATATTTCATTTTATCATTTTCCAACTCAGTATCTAGGCTATATAGTTTTCTTGTGTCAAAACATCTTTCATATAAATTAGAAATACCTCTTACCAGCATCAAAATAAACATCTACTCTGAGAAGTGATTATATAAAAATGTCAACTCCTTATTTGGTAGATCTATTTCTATTGTGGCATTTGAGTCATATCTGACACTAGTGACAAAAATATTTTTAATTCGGTTACCTAGCTTCAGTTATAGCAACAGGGATCTACAAAGAGATAAAAAGATTGAATAACTGAAGTCATCATATGTCTTAAAATGTCTGAATTTTTGGGGGGGTGATGATTGATGAGGTATGAAAACTGATGACATTCATGCTCCAGATCACTTTCTTCCACTGATAAACCTTATAATCCAGGAAAAAGAGAAATAATTACTCAAGAAGAGTATGACATTTTTGAGAATACCTTTGTGCAAATTTCTAAATTGTTTTATTTCTTTAACTATTTTCTTAGTATGATCTCCAATCTGGATTAAAGTTTCCATTTTTATGGGAGAAAATGGAACACATTTCCATATCAGAAGTAATACAGCAAAGATCATCAACAGCTGAACCAAGTGTGTTTCCATGTAACAATTGCAATATTTTGTTGAGGTTCCGAGGACCTGACAAAAACTTTGAACAAACTCTGAAAGTAGCCTCACTTGAACACACTGAGCATGAAGAATCCCAGAATGAGAATAACAGGAATTATCAGCTCCTTGTAGAGAAAATGGGTGCTCTGTCAGGCTGGGGAGAGGGAGAAGCTTAATCTGTGTAAGTGTAGAGAAGAGATGAGTGAATCCATTTCAAAGATTTTGCAGGCACTAATGCGTGTTTCTTGAGGTCTGCTATAATCTGGCTACTTCATTCTTTTTATACACAGCCTGACTGTACCTGGCTCTCACTATGGACTTTGGTGTTATAGGTACTTTTCACAAGCAAGTTATTTGCATATGGATTGGAGCTATTTTTCTGGATGACTGGAAAAGTGAGCAGCTACCATAAAAGTATAGAAACTGTGCCCCATCTGATATTCTTAGAGGACAGAATATTATGAGAATGGAGAGACACTGAAACAGGCTGCCCAGAAAAATGTGAATGCCCCATCCCTGGAAGTGTTCGAGGCCAGGTTGTATGGGGTTTTGAGCAACCTGGTCTGGTGGGAGGTGTCCCTGCCCGTGGCAATGGAGTTGGAACTGGGTGGTCTTTAAGGTCCCTTCCAACGCAAACCATTCTGTGATTCTGTGATATGATGACCGATTTGATTCCATTAAAACTGCATTCCATTACACAGAACCTCTGACACTGCCAGTATTGTCTGATGGGTCTTGGAACATTATGGTAGTTAAGCGATGTCGGGTTTTAAAAAAATGGCCTTTCAATAGGAAGGAAATATTTTACTATGGTTATTTCTTGTTTTGTTTTGATCTGTGCAGTCTTCAATAAAAATTAATGCACATAAAGTTATTTGGTAAAGACTAAATATTTTTTCCTTCATTGACTGGAAAAATGATAATTAGGCACAAAACTGGGTCTTGGGGAGAATGTACTCAAGATCCGCACTGCAGTACTGGTGTTTACCTTTGCAGGGGTGAAGCACGATTTCCTTAGAATGCTGTTAGAAGTTAGAAGTTAGAAGATCAGACCAAAGGTCTGCACTTACAAAGTGCTCCTAAATAACCCAGTTCTCAGAGTACTGATCAGCCATAACTTAAATTCAGAGAGTTTATCACCTTTGCAGTGCCGAAGTATTTGGAACCAATTATTTGACAGCATGATAACCGTCTAGACAGGAGAACTGAGGGAGAGCTGTAAAAAGGAATAAAAGCATTTCAGACTCTCTGCACTTGTCAGTGAACCTACTAATGGGCTCAGAATGATGCAGAAAGAGTTTTGAAGCCATATCAAAATTAAAAGTAGTTCTATCATATGACTTAGGAACCATAGTTTACTAATAATTTGCAGTTTAGTATATAGCTAAACAACTTATAAATACAAAGGTGAAGTCATGGGTGTTTTTTTCCAAAGTTGTTACTTCATGCGCTACAATTTTATATTCTCTTTGTTGTAGAATTTTCCACTCTAACTATCTTTATAAATAATGCTATAACCTAAAACAGAATTTTTAATGGCAATATAATGAAGCATTTCACTAACAGGACATATGCTACAGATACTATGTTTACAAAAGCACTGTATGACCCCAAAAGCAATACAAGAATGAAATGATTTAAAATATAACTCACAAATCCCCTCCCATTACTTTTGTCAAACATTCTTTTATTCTGAAACTTTTAAGGCATGTTAGGAAACACCATCCATTGCTGATGAAACTTGAAATTACTTATATCTTTCTTACCTTTGGTGATTGCAAAATCCATGGCATAGTTGAGCTCGTGGCAGCAACTGCCCAGTGTTTCCAGAAAAGTTTGGTGAAATTTATATGGTTCCTTTCATTCCCTAACAGGCAATGAGTCCCACACTTCCTTTTCCTCTTCATGAGAGTGATTATAGCCTTTTAACTTTCATTTGTCTGCCATTTCCTCTCAAGTGAAGAAATTCTTCTATGATCCACCACTTCTCTACTTTTCCTGGATCTATTTGCATTTTAAGGGGCAGCGTGACTGATCTATATCTAAATAGATTCCCAAGAGAACACTTTTCCATTTCTGAAATATGTTTGGTGATAATAAGGGTTGTAGGAAGAGCATCTGAAATACCTTTTAGCAAGTGCAATTGATTTGTGCCAGTACTACAAAGCATGATATTTGTTTGTGTTTATAACAATTTATTTTTATTACTAAAACAATTAAAACGGAGACTAAGCTGGTTTAAGCAAACAACTTCATTTTAAATTCATTTATTTCTTTTTGAAGTGGAACACACCTGCATTATAATGTGATCAAGCACAATAAAAGCTGCTCTGTGTTTTATGGATGGTAGAACTTTACAATCCAGGTATATTTACCATTATACCTTTTATGTCCTGAAAGCAGAGGGAAAGTTTCTGATTTAAAGTTTAAAACTTTCAGTTAGTTTTTACACCCGAAACTTTATGTATATTTAAGAGTACTCCATGTCTTTCACTGAATTCACCTTTATGCTTCTGTCTTTCTTGAAGTATACTTTCTTGAAATCCTTAAGTGTGATACTGTGGAAATTTTTGGCACTGAGCTCCATGAAGACTACTTATGAATGAGAGGCATGTATCGTGTACCAAAGACCTTCTGGTACATAACAGATCAACAGCCCCTGGCTCCCATTTTGCTTGCCTAATTCGGCCAGGTGGTCATATATACTATTAGTGGATTGAGAGAGAACATTTGTCTTCTCACTAGATAAGAAAACAAATACAGCCAAAAGATCTTCTAAAAATAAGTTCAAAGTTAAAATTACATTGAGAATTTTAAATAAAGACTTCTGTATTGATGGGAAAAAAAATAATATCTTCATTTAGAAACTCAAGTCACTAGCAATCACTCATTAGTCTCTTCTATAATTACTTTGTCAGAAAACTTTTTAACTAAAAAAAAAAAGTATTTGATGAATTTCCAACTTCATAGTGGGTAAGTTGAAGACCTCACTTTAAGCCTTTCTGAAGAATGGTTCATGTGAAATCATCTCAGTCAATGAAAGCATTCTTTATTTAAAAGGATAAAAAAAGCAAATAAAACAAATGGATTTTAATTCATTTGTAGATACCAGCCTTCAGTAATATTGCTACATCTTAGTGAGAAAAGAAGTTTTGGAAACAAAATTTCAGCACAATTTGTCTCAAAACAGTATCATAGAACTACTTTTATTCCACTTTATGAGAATAATAAAAACTGTTACATTTGGTATTATTAAGCAGTACTGAAGGAGTGCTATCACAAAGAGAAAAAAAATCAAAAAATCCCACTGTGATTAGAAGTTGATTTTTTTTCTTCATTCTGCTCTTTTCTACTATTCTGGACCTTCCAACAGTTCTTAAGTCTTCTATCAATTAATGCCTGTTAGATATTTGATACTCAGATTTTCTTTTTTTTCCAGCTCAAGATATTGAAGGTAGAAATATGTTTGTGAACTAAAATTACTACATTTGCTCCTAATACTGTGTTCCTGCATGCTAAAGAAATGGGAGTTTCAAATAATGACTTCAGTATAAGAATTTGTGTCCCATCCCTAAAGTTCTTTGTTTAACAGGAAGATCAACACAGTAATGATTTAAAATCTCTTTTAAAAAAATGAAAGAGAATTTTGGCAGTGGGATGATCTCAGTGATATTAAAAATTTCTTGGCAGTTAGTGAATTATCAAGGTCTGCTGTTCCACCGAAACCTTTAATCTTGTGAAATTGTAGGCAATGATCAAGAGTACTAAGCTTCGAGTCACCAGGAGAATTTTTGGTGAGTGGCATTTAGCCTTACATATCAGTTGTTTTTCTCAATGCCTGTCTAGAACTGTACGTTTTTGCTTGCTTTCTCTCGTGTTTTCTGTTCTGTTACCCTACCAATTAACATAAGTTATTTAAGTTTAAATGGGAAGACGTGACACCTTCTAACTAAGATGTAATTGCGTAAACATCTTTCATTCTCTAGTGCATATTTCTGTATTATTCAGAAGTAAGCCATACAACTGCATTAGAGAACTGTATTTCCTTGGGAAAACATGGACACTATCTCATAAGTCAAAGGAAAATTAAAGTTAATGTAATTTTTAGTTATTCAGGGAAAGCTTGAAAGGCAGTGAATTTTACATGTCTTTGAAGAAACAACCGTATTTTATGTTTAGAGGGGGAAAAAAAAAAACAAAGGCTTTATTTTTTTAAAAAAATCAACTTCTGTTTGTCATTATGCTTTACCAGCTTGTTAATATAGGATGCTTTGTAGACCTGTGCTCTGTGAAATTATCAGTTTAAAGCTTGTTTCCTCTAAAATTTCTTGTAGATTTTTGCTCTTAGCTGCTGTTATTAAGATAACGTGATCTCCACTATGCTATCCAAGTAGTTTTAACAAAGTATTCAGCTCTTTTATACGTTCGAACACCAAATACATATGTATTTTAACCATACTGTTTTTCATTACAAACTGTCCTTCTATTGACCCAAAACTTTAGTAAAGAAACCAAAATAAACCCTGGATTTAGTGCATTGTTTCCTGCAGAAGTAAAATAGAGGGGTGAAGAAATAGTCACCAAACTTTCTTGTCTGTTTAAATCCATTGCTTTTATTCCAGAGATCCAGTTTTCAAAATCATTTTTATGAATTTTTGGTAGATGTTTCTCCATACCAGAACAGTTTTGGAAATTGCATTTTAATATGGATGATGGGAAATCTATTATATTTCTAGCAGTATCTGTTTTTGTCTATTTAGTAAATCGTAGTATATATTCAATAGCTAGATTCCCATTGTTAATTTTCTTTGCAAACCAAATATATTGCTTTTCTAAGTATTCAGATAACCTGTAACAGTGTCACATTTTCCATCAGACTTGTAACAGAGTAGTTTGTATAAAGAGCAATAAACATTCATATTTCCTTTTTGTCCTGCTCAGTTTATCACAAGGAATGATCTCAGTTCCATATCCAGTTCTATAGCCCTCTGTATATGCATATCCAAATCCAGCTCACTGTCAATAAACTAGTCGAATGCCCATATATTTGGAGAATTTTTGCTGATATCTGACTATACCCAGGGGACAGACCTCCACTGGTCCTCTTCTAGTCAAGATCTTTTCTTTCCTTGACTTGCTAGATTTCAAGGGTGTCCGGGTTCACTCCAGTTGCTGTCTGACCACACAAGAAACGAACAGACAAACCCTGCACATAGGAACATTTAGACCTTGGTCTAGATAAGTCTGTGTTGGGGAATCATTTCTATAGAATGACTAGAGGTGTTCACTCAAACTGTCTGGAAGAAACCTCCTATTTCTGTCCATCTTTCCCAGATGTTATTTGTTCTGTGGTATTGCAGTGATCCAAATGAAGCTATGCTGTTGTTTCTTTTGAGTTAGTGGGTAGGGTTTTGCATTAAACAAGCCCAAGAAATGTAATTTGTTTGTTTGTTTGTTTATTTATTTATTTTTAAAAGGAAGACTTCACAGGGGTACTTAGACAAGAAAAGCATTTTCTGTACAGAGCATAACTGACTAACCGAGGGATAGTGCATAATCTAAGGCTCTTCTTCTAACATTTTGGCTGTGCTTACTCTAAGACTTATTGTATTTATTCAGCTTGAAATTACAGGAATCCTTTGATAAGTCTGTTGCATGACAGTACAGTCTTATGTGAATGTGAAAATAGCTACTATACTACTTTATTTCTTTATGAATATCCTTACTGTATTCCTCTTCAAGTATATTTAAATGTTATGTATAATGTATTTGTCTTTCAGTTAGACACATTTCTGGTTTGCTATTGTTATCTCTTCTGACCAAAGTGATTAACTGGAGATTTCGTCCGTCTTTGCAGTTAGGAGGTAAAACATTTAATAGGGACCATGTTTTCAATGCATTTTTATTTATTTATTTATTTACAAGAAATTATAAAGTCTTGCTTTCTTGAACATAAGGAAATTCAATAACTAGAAGAAGCTTCTACACAAAACACCTGCTTTTTTAGCCTTCACTCTGCACTAAAAGTCTAATTTCAATCTTTTTCCTAGAACATATACCCAAAAGCTTTTTCCTTTTTTCTAGAAGTCGATTATCTCCTTTCAAAATTGACCTGCCTCCTTTCCACACAAACACAAAACTGCTTTGCCCAAAACAATACTCAGTAAAATTCTTACTTTCACAGAGATCATACAGTTTCTCAGAAGGAAGTAACTTAAATTAAGAGTTTTGCCAAGGTGTGATCCCACCTATCACCACATCTTTAACCTCACTGTGAGTTGAAAAAATGATTAATGTTATTGAACATAATAAACATAATATAAAGTGAAGAAAATTGCATGTGGAGTAAAAGCAAAAATATCCATACTCTTTATGAATGAGGTTTGTGGTCAGTACGAAGACAACATGATGTAAAATTCAAAACACAAAATAAAAGAGTAAAATAAGGGCTTTTACTTATAAATATGAAATTCTAAAGAAAAACTATGTAAGTGAAACTAAAGTTAATAACTAAGTTAATGCTATTTCCAGCAGGCTGGGGAGCTTTGTAGCCTATTTTAGTATCAAATACTGCATTTTAATTGCCATATCAGTAATTTTAAAAAGCCATTGTTTTAATAACAGATAATCAGAAATAAACCCTGTATTTTGGACTTGTGCATAAACAGGGCAGCTGACATCAAAGTGTTACTTATTATATATGAAGGATACTGAGTCCAAATATTATTACTTTAGATTTTCATCAAAATTAACGGTGTACAAAAATATGAAAGAACGTCTTTGAATATTTAATTTCTCTTATAAAATAGCCCCTAAACCTTTTTGTATATATTGCGTCTTTGTCTTGATTCTTTTAAACCCTTTAGGTTTATTTCCCAGGACTTGTCATTGTAGGACACAGTGCAGCTGCAGGTATAGAATATTAAAATTGCAAAAGTTACTCTTAGCTTTGAATGGATTTTTTTTTTCTCATTTTGACCTTTAAGATCAAACTGATCATATTATACAAATTTGTTTTCCTATCTGTCACAAAGCCTCACTACATTACTTAAATACTGATTCTTCTGTGAATGAAGTATCTTCCAAGCTTTTTAACACTATTTAAAAGAAACACTTTATATTTTATTTTAGCTGTTGTGATCTTTAAAGATTCAATGTCAAATGCATATAGAAGGTATAAAAATCTTATGATGTGCTGAAACTTCTCATTTAACGTCAACAGTGTTGTTCACTTGATATGGCGATCCCATTTACAAATCTGTTTATTTCAAGTGGTCACATTTTCAGATCAATTTCAGACATTCAAGTTTCAGATATTTGGAAGTTTATTAATTCCATAATTTAATTCTTGTCTTATCACATTCACTGTAAGCATCCTACTAGTTTTGGAAGAATATAATTATGAGGCTGTAAAAACTGCAAATGTAAGTGAATTAAAGGAAAAAATACAGGAGACTCAAAATGTATGAAATCATTTCTACTGATAACATTGGAGTTGGCACCTTTCTGTAACATCTCTTGAATTTCGAAAGCATGAGAAGTAAAGCTGATGATATCAACTCTCAGTAGTGGTGAACAGATGCCTGTCATCTAATGTTTACATCCTCAATGTGTGGAATATTTGTTGAATCAGTCTGTTCTTGTACATCAGGAAAAATTTTAATGATTTGGTCAGCTAGGTGTCTAATACCAGATCTAGATCTTTCCTCTGTCGGTTAATATCATAAGTGGTCCCTCTGTGGCAGAAGATGAATTCAAAATAAATCTTTTGGAAATCATAGGTGTTTGGTTCAGGCTGAATAAAACCTGGAGGATCTTGCTATGCGCAGCTCTAGAACTGTATCATCACTGATAAAGATTTTCTGGAGATTACATGGTTGAGGATATGAAATTTCAACAAATTGTTTTCTTCCATTTTGCTTACATCAGAGGTTTCCTACTCTCTCTGCCATTTGGCAAGTATTTTATACCATTATTGGAAGTCTTGATGAAATTCCTTTCCTTGCCTTCTTCTTTTGTGCACAGTAAATAAAATAAAATAAAATAAAATAAAATAAAATAAAATAAAATAAAATAAAATAAAGAAGGAATGTACACAAGCATCTGTATACTTATACACAAGGGCTTTTATGGGCTCCATAGTGTAATTGTCTTGTTTTGTATGTAGTATGGAATATGTCATACTTATTGCTTTTGGCCTACATGGAGATTTTATCTAATATCCTATGCCTTATTATTTTTCTCTGTATGAGCAAAGAATTAAAAAAAAATAATAATGTTTTGCATGTTCAGGTAAATTAAAAAGCTACAAATAATGTATAAAATGAAACTTACATACCACCTACTTTTCTACAAGTAAAAATATTTAAATACAAATATATTTATCTTGAGTTCTGAAGTGTTCTTTCTATCTTGAGCACTGAAGTGTTCTACGACAAATATTTAAGTGATTTCATCCTTTGCAGACTGAATTTGTGTTGAGGCAATGTGTTCAGGAAGCTGTCAATGCAAATATGTTTACAAAGCAGATGTGTATGTAGATAATAATAGTATGTCACATGAAAGATCTGGAAAGTGAAAGCTTAGTCCATGATAATTTCTTAACTGTACTTTCAAAATGTAATGTTTCAATGTGGAAATGTAAAATCACATTTCAGTTAGAAGGGTTTGAATTTTTGAATTGTATATTTACATCATCTTTAATATACCATATATCCATGTTGTTTGTCATACTTAAAAAAAAACAAACAAACATGGGTTCAGGTGCCAGAAGTAGATTGTCTGTACATTTTTCATGTTTTAAGTTTAACATGTGATGATCTGAAAAGGAGTAGTTAACTGATCGGGAGTATTTGATTCCTTTGATTTACACTGTTATGAAGCAGTTTTCATAACATGCTGGTTTGATTCATCTCTCACAGCAGCTTGTAGGAGATAAGGAGGTTGTCAGAAAGATATTATTGGATGCTCAGGGACTGCTTTTGAAGTTACTCTGAGATGACAACTAATGAGAAGCTGTTTTTGATAACTTACACTTCAGCATAGATAGATAGATGATATGGTTATCTTTTATTTGCAAAATGATGGATTAAGTATGGCTTTGTTTGCTATTTGTCTGTAATAGAAAATCTACCCTACCACCAAACAGATAGTTGGTTAATTCCCCATTTCTGTTTTCTGTTGTTGTTTGTTTTGGTAGATACCTTCTTTATTGTGTGTTAAAGCTAAACAGCGATGCTTTTGCACACTGAAGGAAGTCTGAATTCAAAACTGAAGTCAGTTTGATAGCCCTGAATACGTTTGGCATGGAAGAAAGATTTTTTCCTAAAATGCTAAATACATTTTGTAAGTTAATGATACTCTTGTACTTGAGGAGCTTATAATGTAATGAAGAAATGAAGGGGTTGGTTGTTTCTTTTGATAGAGGTTATTTAGGATGTACCTGAGTGAAGAATAGGCAGTTGGTTTCACCTCTAGACGTAGTTGTTATTAATCCTTGACTTTTTTTTTTTTTGACTTATTTTTTCCTTTTTTCTTTTTTTTTTTTCTTCCTAAATATGGTAGTTAGGTATTTTTGATACCCTTAATAAAGTGGCATGATAAAGTAATACTGCTGGGAGCTGAAGGTACTGTGACATGGAAAGAGCTATTTTTAAAGATTTAGAATTGTCATTCTGAGAATGTAGAGCAGAAACGTAAGTCAAGGAAAGTGTAAGTGATGAAAACATGGAATAATACAAAGAGCCCCAATCTCAATGCTCTCACACATTATCTTCAGAAGCATTAGAATTAGAATTTTCTCTCCCTATGCAAATGAGAAAAATAACTTTCAATGTGGTATCAACCATTCAGAGTTTAATTAAAAAACAGGCCTTAAACTTTATACCTGAAACACAGACCTAGCTAAATGACCTCAAAGACTAGTTCTGAGAAAGCTAGTCATACTCAGGCAGTTTTGCTATGCACAGAGGAAGAGGGAATGTGGCTTGTTATTGTTCTGGTATCACAAAAAGTGCAGGAGGTCTCAAAATGAAATTTATTAGACACCATACCCATTTCCAGTTAAAGATCCTGGATTGAACCATCACAGGGCTAGTGCTCGTGTAAAATTGTCTCCTTTGTACCATGAAATTGCTATATCAGGATATTTCATCAGTTTGATAATACATGACAATAATCCATTATTTCAGAATTAGTGTAGTTAATGAGGCTTTAGAATAAGCTGAATACTTAGGGTCTGACCTATCAACAAGGATTTCCATAGGCTTCACTGGTCATGAATATAGTGGTATAATCTTAGGTTATTTCTGAACTGTGAAATAGCTGTTTGCCACACCACATCCTGGGACAAGACGGAACCTCGCTTTACAGGGGCTGCTTTCCAGCCTTCCTGTTCAGGTGTCCTTTCCTTTGAAAGAGGATGGAAGTTGAAAGAGGAAGTGGTACATGTCCTCATACTCTCTCCCTAATGTGGTGTCTGGAAGTAGCTTAGAATTATCCTGTGCACAGGATATCCTGTTCTTGTTTCACATGTAATTTAAACCCTACCTTGGTCACAGCCTCTGTAGTTACTGAACAGATCTCAGAACTTAAGTTTGGTTGGTGATTAGAAACTGGAGGATTTCGTGTTTCTCTTTTGTCACAAGTCTGAACTTTCTCTCTTGTAAATTGCTGCTCTGACTCAGAATAGCAGATTTCTCATTTTGGAACCTACTTGCTAGTATCCCTTTATCCTTTTCCACTTTTTCCACAGTCTCCTTCCTCTTCTCAGTGTTCATGTGCATAAGTAACACTGTTGGGGGTTGTAGTGTGTGCTAAACTATCCAACCTTTCTACTTTTATCTGAAAAGGTGACAAGGAATCTGAGTTTAGAAGGTAAATTCATTCTCTGAAATTGTAGGTCAATACTTATCATCCTTCAGACTGCTAGACAAGTTCACTTTACCTCTGATGAAGAACTAGCAACATCAATTGAATTTGCATAGATGGCTATTGAAGCTTGAACTAGTGGCTCAGTTATAAAATATTTAATCTTTTGTCTCCAGTACCCACAAAGAATTACCCTAACGTCATGTCCCCTAATTCTCCATTGACATTCCAGATCTTGCACACAATATGAGATCATTTTTTATTAGTAAAACAGAATAAAATGTTTTTTACACTAAAACTGTTGATATCTAAATACAAGAAATCTTACTTTGGTCTCTCTAGATATTCTCAAGAAGGCATCTTTTGTTATGCTGATAATGCCAACGGAGATAAAAACAGAAACATCAATCTTAACAGAGTATTAAGTCTGAAATTTGATTATGATCACTTAAATCCCAATATGTTTAATTATTTTTAGTGTTCATTATTCTATGATAATATTCATCTTGAATGCTTGTCTGGTGTGATTAGATGAAATTGTTGTAAGATTTAATTGATCTTACTGAGTTTCATATTATAGGAATAAAACTGTGAGCACTGTAGCAGCCACTGAATGGTCTATCAAATATAATTTGGATTATTCAAATAATTAAAACATTTGTTATTCTTTTTAAAAATTAAGAGGATTTTGAATAATTACGTGCTTAAAACTATTTGATTCCTGCAGAAATATGGATAATTGTGTGGCTACTGAGGTATTGTTAGACATAACTGATAACCTAAGAATGATGTTATAGTAAATAGTGAAAAAAATATTGTCATAAATTTTGTATAGTCTTCCAGAAATTCTCCCTGTTTTCAAGTTTACTTTCCACAATCCATTTGACAGCTATTAATATAAAACATTCTCAGGTTCCACTCATTCTTATTATTCCACTTTTTTGATTTATATTACATTTAACATAAATGTATGTCTATATTAGCCTTTATAGTACATTTCAATCTCAGCTGGGCTTACAATAGTCCACTGTGGGAGTAGGCTGGCATATGATGCATTGGCATATAATGCATTGACACAAAACACGTTCCCAAAGGAAAAAAAAAAAATGACAAGCTTTTTATTTGTAGCTTGTTACACAGCAAAATTAACTTTCTGCCTCAATGCTAAAACAATACAAATAGTGCTATGTACTCTTTTACACAAATGCCTCAGCTTAGTCCAAAGAGAGGTTTGTATAGAAAAATTTGTCGCTGACACACCTAATAATTTCACTGCATCTTCCAGACAGTGAATTTAAATTACTGAAATAGCATTACAACAATGGAAAACTTGACACAGCAGTACAAAATTTGTATTCAGTGTTTAATGAAATATACCAATATTGAAAATTTTGTGCAGTGGTTAAAAAAACAGATCATCATTTATATTTTCCTGCATTACATAGCACTATTTTAGTAGTTAGACAGTGGGATAACTTGAGTAATTAAAGCCTAGTGTAGTGCTACTGCTTTGGGATTCAGTCCAGGGTACCCTTTCTGTTTTTTTATTCTCTTTTTCTCCAGAATGAGTGAAGAATTCCTGGTAAGATTGCTAAGGTTACACTGTACTTCATGGCAAACACACCATGTGATAGTGATAGCTAATACCATAGGTGTGGGGAAGAAAAAACGTGAGGAACTTCTTCATTGCATGATCACTGTCTACTTAGGCTTCTATAGTTAGAGATTCCCATTGTGTTAGTGAAGCCTACTTATAATTTAGCAGCATGTCTTACTAGGCTTTACTGTGAAAATAACCCTTTTCGCTGCACAAAATTATTTAAATGGGTAATGACCAGAATTTATCTGTCAGTCTCTGATTTTCAAAGCTATTTTCTTTTCCTTTTGGTGAGTGCGTAGGGTTGGCTGCATACTAATGCAAGTCAATCCAGCCTCTACAACCCAAATAGTAACAAAAATCATAGGACCAGCTTATTAAGAATATGACCGTAAAACATGACCATAAAGCCATATGTCCACATAAACCACATGTGAGCACTGACATGACAAACTACTCAATGACTGACACACAAAACAATGCAAACCAAACCAAAGGCTCATTTTGCCTATATTAATTTCCTTTCTCCCCCAGCTGTGTAGTTTTATTTCATGTGGTGACCTGGGAACCAAGTAGAAAGGTTTTTTAACTGATAATCTTACTTTTATACTTGATATTGGTTTTAGTCCATTTATTTTTTGTCTGACTATGTCTTACTAATATTGCTTACTTATCTATGCTACTTAAATGTGAATGAATATAGCTATGGCCAGCAAATTGTTTCAAAAGAAAAAAAAATCACATGCGTAAGAGTGAGTTCTTAAGTTTCCTTCTCATGAAATTTCTTGCCATTTATTCATCTGGTCAATGTGAAAATAGAAGAGCAGTCCTAGTGAATCTACAGTATACAAAACTCTCAAAAGTGTTTATAAAAAATTTTATTAAGTAAATGTATAAGGATACATATGTAGAATGCATATCAGTAATATAACTTATAGACAGATACACCATGACATGTTGACCTCCTCACTGTATTTGTTTCAAGGACAGTTTAAAAATCCAATGATCTGAGCTCATTTCATCTAGTGAAAACTGGAGAGATAATAAAGAAAACTGCAGAGATAATAAAGCATAGGACTAGCAACCATTTTACTGTTAGTTATTTTACTTAAGATTAGTTTACTTTCTTCAAATTTGTCTTTGGTTTACACATTTTATTGCTTTCAAAGAAAATCAAGGATCAGCCAGAACTTTCATTGCCATAGTCTATTAATGTTATTTATCTGAGCCTCCACGGTAGCTTTTCCTTTTCAATAGTTTTCAGAACATATTCATCTAGCCTCAAAAAACTTCTTTAGTCAGTATGGTGGATGGTTCGAATTTAAAGTATTTCTGTGCAAGGATAATACATACTAAATAAACTTAGTAAACAAGATCCTCGTTTTCTATGGGGAGAAGTCAAATTTTGAGCTAAGAGTGCAAGAATAAATCTTTAATGCAAGTTAAATCTTTAAGTTTTAACTGATTTCCTATTGCCTTCTGCTTTTGAAAGTTGATTAGGATCAATTTTTAAGGTTTTTATACAAATTCAAAATACTGTTGTAATTATTATATATTAAAAATAATATAGTATTATCTTCAATTTGTTGTCTGTTCATGTCTGTATGTTAGGTTTTTATATTGGCAACCACTACAAGAACATATGCAGTATGTTCAGACCTTAAATACATATATTTAGAAAAGAATATCTTACTGAAATTAATACAGTTTGGAAAGAGTTTTTTTCCTGAAAGAGCAGATGAATGGTTAATAAAGCAAACATTTACATGGCGGAGGGGTTCTAAATTCAACGTCTTAAGTCAGCGTTTGTTTGATCAACAGTTGGCCCCTTTGAAGGGCCATATCTGTATACACCTGAGCAGATTTGTTGTAGGTACCAAATTCAGAAAGGACTACTGAGTCATCTGTTTGGTATCTTCTTTTCACCTATGAAATGTCATCTTCAGTGACACCATTAATGTAAGAGTTGTATTCAGTGACTCATTTCACAGACAGCCATGTCAGATGCCACAAGGGACTGTACTCTTCTAAAGCAAGGTTTATTTTTAACTTCATGACAGTAATATTGTCTAATCAGCTCAACTTAATATTCAAGTGATACATCTGCACCAAACATTTTGTTCAGATATGTTTGATGTATTTAATAGAATATTTAAAAGCTGTGCAAGCAAACTTTTATTATTTTTTTAAATGTATTTGTGTTCTTCATCTCAGTTTGTGCAATTCATGCCAACCTCCACATTTATCCTAGTAAGGTAGTGGGACTATGTAATGTCCTTGAGCATAGACACTGTTCAGTACACAGCTAGCACAGTCTCGGACAGAGTTTTTTCAGTGTCAGATAATGACTCCTGCCCTGTTCTGGTTATATGTATAGCTATACCTCATGGAAACGTCTTTTCGTCACACTGTAGATTATAAATTCTGAAAATTATGAGCCAGTCTTGAGTTCTGACTTATTTGGAATGACACCGATTTTCACAAAGAGAGGCTTTTAACTTCTCTATGTCAGTCTGATCTGTTTGTTCCCAAATTTGGCCTTGAAATTTACAATAATCTCCTGGATATCTCTTTCCATAGTTCACTATTAAAATAGACAATGCCATCACAATGTTTGGTATCAGCCAGCAGATGGTGTAGTATTCCCTTCCATTTCTGAGGCTCTATCAATGTCTAGAATTGGTTCACTTTGTATTTGATTCATCTATCTGCAGTGTACCTCTGGGGACTTTCCAATATTGCATAGCATATTGTCTCATTCCACCACACCATGACTGAAAAGTGTGAGATAAATTCAGAGCTGTCTTTCAGGACTCTTGGAGGCCATGGGCAAAGGATTTCTGGTGGTTGACCTCTTCTTTTTAGACAGTATTCTGCTTCAAAACTTCTTTTGGTCCATGCTCCTTCTCAGACATACTTACAAACAACGAGACTACTTTGGTTTTCCTCCTTTAGTATTCTTCTTGAAGTCTGTGAAGATTCATACATTGTGGTCCTGCTTACTCCAACATTTTTCAGGAACTTGTGAGTGCAGAACTGACCTAGATGTACAGCTTTCATGGTAACTGTCGCAATAAATTTTATTACGTTTCTTTCTGGATTCTGGATAGTTCTCTTGAAATGTTCAGCCATTGCTCTTTCCTGGGGAGGAGCATCATCATTATAACATGGGAAATTGGAACAAATGAGCCTATTGGACCAATGGAGCAGATTCCCAAATGGATATACCACTAAATAACTTTGAAAGTTGGGGGATGACTTTCAGGAGTTGTGAGTCAAAAAACCATCAGTTAATGCAATTGCTTTGTCAGTGTATGCCAGAGAACACTTAAAGCTTCTTGGCACTCTCTTAAAATCCCTTGGTCTTCTATCAGCCTTTGGTCTTCAGCATCAATAAGGACTTAACTGAAGTTTCCACCCTTAAGAGATCCTGTTAAACAGTATAGAGATGAATATAGTTCTTGTGACTATGGGGCAGCTACCATATCGGTCAGACATTTTTTACCTATTCTTTTCTTCACCTTGCTGGAAGTATGTTTTTTCTGTCTATAACCTATTCCAGGAGAGTAAAGTATTCCAGATATTAGAGAGGCATACACACCTTAAAGTATTCAAGTTACTGGAGTAAACTTATCCACCCTTCTGAAAACAAAGGTTTTTTATACATTTTACCATATATAATATCCTAACTAGTATTAAATATTACTATGATACCTTTTTACATGATATGCTATTAAAATATCATATTCATGTATATATACACATGTATATATATATATATAATATTATTTAAAATATCATTTTATTATAGTGACCAAAATGTGCCTGGTACAAACTGACCAGTTTCTTGAACTCTATTGAAATTTGATTTGTTACTTAGTTACATTAGTGATACCAATAGGTCTCAGTAAATTTTAGAGATTTACCATTAGAGGTCCTGAGTAATTGGGTCACCTTTAAACATATTTGTTTTTCAAATAAGCTTGATCAGTATGGAAATAAAGTCCAGTTAGGAGCCCTGTGCCAGGGCTTCCGGGAAATGGAGGAATGTCCAGGAGTCTGTGCATCTTGCTTACATTTGTTACTTGATTTTTAAAATGGGATAGTCTAGGTCTGGCAAGAGATTGACTAAATGTCAGTGTTTTGATTTTTAAACTGATAATTGTGTGTTTATTTCCTTTCAGAAATTAGTTCAGCAAATGTGCTGACAGTAACAGCTTGCTTTACCATCTTTTGTATAATGCAGTTTGCTGTGACAGATTATTCCCTCATCTGAATCCATACTATAAATCATTTAGATTTCATTGTATGTATTTAATATACAGTAGATCTCGGTTCCTGCATGTTTTAATGGTGGAAGAGGTATAACCAAAGATAGTAAACTTAAATTCATTCAAAATTAGATGAAGTTGGCTACCAACCTTTTATGAAGAGTTTCCCTCATTGTGACATCTCAGATAATTCTGGTCAGATAGCACAAACTTTTATTCAGCTCCAGTCAATAATTTTTAACTAGGTCTTTCCAGTACCAATGTGGCATTAATAGAACAATAATGAGTCACCAGAGGATGACCTGACCTTCCATGGTAAACGTCTTCCTCCTGGAATACTCCTCTCAGAGAGGAGAACTTAGAACTTAGGACTCATCTGCTCACAGAGCAGGCAGAGAGCAAGACTCACAAGCGGAGCTCCGAGCCTAGAGGCAGAGAACTGTTTTCACTGTTCTCACTTTCCTCCCAGATAACCCTCATTTTTTACGTGAACTTAATGAACTTTTCCCCTGAAGCGCTATGAGAAGATTACTTTACTGGAGTTCATAAAAAAATTTATCATCCTTCCTTGGCTGGTGCTGCATGTATCCCTTTCAGTCTTCTTTCAAAATCGCATTCCAGAGGTCAGAAATTTTTATGGCTTTCAGAAGATTCAAGATGGTAGCAATTAGAAAAGACAATTAGAATAATAAAATTTTAAAAAGTATTCATAGTTACAAACATGAATGGGCCTTAATATTGATAAATGCAATTACCAGAAGCTGCAGCATTACAAATTGTAAAAATAATTTACAGTTTTTACTTTTCTATCTTACATTCTATCTTTATCACATTGGTAAATCATTTCATTTTGTCAGTCAATTTCAATTGTTTGCAATACTCCATCATTTCTATCATTCTGAGTAATATTTTTAATTTTAAATTGTGGCCTGTGATAATATACTAAGCAGCATTATTTCTACGAATCCCCAGGGCACTCCACCATTAATGTTTTTGTTTCTTGTACTGTAACCAGCTTTTAATTCATGAAAGGACTTCATTTTGCCTCCTGTGGCTACTAAGTTAACTTAATAATATCCTGAAAAGGACTCTATTGAAAGCTTTTTGAAATCCTAATTCAATATCTAGAACCAGATATCATTTGTCTATTATTTTAACTCTTAAAACTGTCCCTTAGATTGCTTTTAATAAGCTGAATCTCCAGAGTACAGTCTACAGATTTCTGCTCTGTGTCTAGCAAGCCTGTTTCATAAGAGCAAGAGACATATAAAACCTGTCAGTTAGTGTCAGAAAACAGCTTCTCAGTTCTTACTAAAGTTATGAGACAACCAATTGAGTCAGTGGGCTCTTGTACATTTAGGATTCTGATTATACTTCTTGGAACTATAGATTCTTTTAAAAAAAAGATCAACCCCAAAAGTAGGTTGTTCTCATTAAGAGAATTTTGCGAATGTCATGTGAAATCAATAAGATTAACTGCATGATAAGAAATGAGTGAATAGACTGTGAATTTACTGAGAGGACTGTGTCTTCCTTCCTGTTTTGTACAATTTTCCATGCTTAATAATAATGCTATCCAAAAATATGCAGGTACATCTTTGGAGATTTATGTGATGTAAAAACTCTTTCTTTGTTGGTAGGATAGGAATAAAACCTAAAAACATGCTGATTGTAATAGGTGCATGATAGGTGTAGTTTTTTTGGGTTTGATTTTTTTTTTCTCTGACAGTGCTCAGAATTCCCCCATCACAATGTGTTTTTGCAATTTGTGAGTGAGAGTATAACTTCTCTGTTGCTGTAGAGAGCCATACGTAACCCCTTTAGTGTGCTCAGAATAAAGGAATAATGGCAAAGGCTTAAATAAGAAATAAATTGATCACATCTATATACAGAACCACATTTCCTGCACACAAGATGCACCTGTTCCCTTTAGGGTTAACTTTGAAATTGCACAACTGCTCCAAAGAAATACACTAATGTAGACTCACCTTAGAGCATTTGAGGAAATACCTCTTCTTATTTTTCTAGTTAACAAAGTGAACAGAGTACTGCTATTTTATTCTCTATATTAGAGGTTTTCTGCCCACTTTCCCACCTAGAGATAATTGTCAAGAGAAGGTGGTAGGAACAGTCTCACAGAACACTCTTATCATGAGAAATCACTATTCTAATTTGCTTTTCAGCCGTTTGGTTTCTGCATTTTTATTATATTTTACAATATATATTGTGTATGAAAATGCAAATATTAATGCATAATGATGTTTTAAAAGTTTTCACAATTTCTAGAGCCACAAAATGATCAATTTTTCATTATGTCTGAAACTTACGACAAAATTCAATAGATGGATGATTTTAGTTGTGCATTACATACATTGTGGAAGGTTTCCCGCTATTTTATGCCATGTCTGAATTATTAAAACAAAATAAATCTTTGGATAGTTGATTTTAATTTTGGCCACAGACATTTTTTGCTGTGTGGTTTTATCCCAGTCTTCCTGCTTATCTGCTTTTTTTCTATTTTTGTGTTATTTGCATAAATGCCAAAGAATTTTAAGTTAATTTGAAAGATAGCTTTGCATGAATAATTGTCAAAGAGAAAGGAAATTAATGCCAACAAATGAGAAAACAATTGCTTGGCCACTCCTTCTGAATGAGATAGAATCAGTTGACTTTCTTTCCTGATTTATAATTCATTCTTCATAATTCATTCTTAAAAATTAAAGTAAGAATGTTAAGTTTCATCTTATTAAAGTGGTAGCAAATATTCTTTGAGCAAGAAATGAGGGTATATAAGTTAATTTTAAATGATTCTGTACTGACACAATACATTGTATGTGTCTTGCTGGGATGGTCAAAGTCACCCACTGTTCTTCAAGTATGGTTTAAAATGAACTGCACGTTGCACAGAGTAGATAAGCGAAGATCAATACATATGCCTCCAAAAGGTAGCCAGAGTCTTCCAGCAACCTCCTTATTGTTCTTCTACCTTCAGCCTCTGCCTTCGAGGTGGGAGGGATTTATCTCCACTTAGCCTTTTCTTCTTCTGGGACAGTGTTATCCTCTTTGTTTTCCTTTTCAGAAAGGTGTCCACTGGTGTCTAATTAAATGCTTGCAAAATTGTAAATTGCATGATTCTTATAACTGCATGGCTCCTATGAATGCAAATTATCTTTGCACATCATGTAACGCTTATATTAGGCAATTGCAAATAAAAGAGATGAGTAAAATGTAGAGAAACAATATATCTCTTTCTGTCTTACTCTAAAGTTTAACATTTAGTGTGCTTGTGGAACTTTTACAACATATTAATAAAACTGTGTAAGGAAAACAATGGAACACTCGGGTGTATTAGGATAACATATTTTTCATGCTTTTCTAGAAACCACTTGATTCTGATAATCTAATGTGATTAGAGTTCAGATAGACAATAAAAAGTTAAAAAACATTTGTTTTCCTTTTTACTTTATTTTTTTCCCCAGTTTGATGTATTCTTATGTGCCAGCTTGTCCCTGTTACTTACCATGAGGAATTCATGGGAATATAATCTGGTTGTTTTGTAGTAGGATAAATATAAATATATAGGGTAAATTGATAATAATAACAGGTGCAATCTCACTAGTTCCCTGTATAATAATAGTAATGCTTTCCTATCTGTACTAGAAATATCTGATACATTTTAAATAATAGTTGCCCTTTTCATATCTGCATTGTGTTGGTGGTTCATAATGATTAATTGGTCTACTCAACTCTTTTTGCTGTTTTACTACATCATGTTGGTGAACTCCTGTACTGTAGCAGAAATTCTTGCTTGTCTGTCACTTTGACATTGCATGGGATACTGTAATGACCTATATCTCAACCATTTTTGGTCATTCTGTTTTCCTTTTAGGTGACCCTCCTTGATATTGGCAAGATCTGCCCTGTCTATAACATCAGCAAAGTGTATAAAGTCAAAATCTAGGCAGTACAATTAATAAGTTTGTTATTTAAATTATTGTGAGAAGTTAAATATCTGCAGAGTTAAATATCTACCTTTTCTAAAAGGTTCTAAATTCAGTTTCATTAAATTAAAAGTTTTCCGTTAGAGTTCATATCTAGTTACTCTCTTGCCATTTTCTGTTTCCCTTAAGTCAGATAATCTGTTGTTTTCCAGTTTATAGATTATCATATTGCTTTAAATATGACTGTTTAGGAAAGGCCAATGGCATACCAACTGACAAACTTCTATACCTTAAGTTCTCTCAAATAAGTAAGTTCTCTCTTCATTTATCAGGAAGATAAGCCAAGGAACTATTTTTACTATTTACAATGTAAACTCTTCATCTGGCTTTTCATTTTCTCAGCAGACTTTCCACTCACTATTAGCTGCTTCATAGGAACAGATTTTCTGCAGAACAAATTATCTCTAATTGTGATACTGCCATTAGTTTCCTTGCATCTTGTTGTGCATTGGTGTGTTATACCTATTGATAAAACAACTATAAACTGTATATTGTTTCTTTTTCACCTAGACAGCTTGTAATATGCATAGGTAGCATAGAAATTTAATGAAACAGATTTTACTGATGCTAATACAGTGGTTTTCATCATCTGATCATATTTTATAATAATTTATTTTTTTTAGTTGGCCTAATTGCTGAAATTCAGATTCTGGATTCTCACAACTTACAACCCTATTAAAAAAGTATAGAAGTTCATAATACTTATTTTGAGACTTATTAAAATCTGTAGCTGCAGCATTGTTGTCAGATGTGGACAAGTTTTGCCAAGAATTTGAGCTTTAATCAGCATTATTTGTGGGTGGATGTGAACAACAGAAGAATTTTGTGGGAGTAAGCAGAAAAATCACATTTTTCTCTGTACAGCTGTATAATAGCCACTTTTAAAAGCTAAATAGTAAATACAGAAGGAAAAGGTTTCACAACATAGAATGTAAGACAAAATATTTCTGGCTTCCATATTGTGGGAGTTATTATAGGGCACAAAATGCTAAGTAAAAATTAGTTGTATGCTTGGACAGCTGACACTTCAAGAAATGAGATAGAAATCAGAGTCCTTTTCAGAGCCATGCCAGTAGCCATCCACTGATGGCTTTGGAACCAACTGAAAGGTAAGGAGTATACACAAATGCTTTATTATGTAATGCTTGAAATACCTGTGTTGTGTAGAAATTTTGTTTCAAAATCAAGCATTTGTGTCATGTGAAAAAAAAAAAAGTATTTTTAAAACCAGAAATCATGTTGTCCTTAAAGTTAATGTGTCATCCTATGTATAAAAAATGTATAACTGTAAGACAATGTTGGTAGCTAAAGGTAATATCAAAGGTAATATCTTTTATTGACCAGTTATTGTCACTGGAAAACAAACAAACAAATATACAAAAAAACCCACCGAACAAGCTTTTGAACACATAATCTTTCCTCGTGTCTGGAATGCAAAAAGCATATTTCAAGGGGAAAGAAAAGGTAAGAAAAATTGCTCAGACTATGAGAACCTCTTTGAGAAAAAAAAGATAACAACTGTACAGAATAGATGAGATATTAGTAGAGAGAGGAAGAAAAAACATAAGGGATTCTATTACATGTGATTTGAGCAAAATAGTTGCAAATCTTGATTCAGTAACGTAACAAAGGTGTGTATTTCCATGGAAATAGTTTGTAATTTTGAAAGAGTTGTCCAAAGTGCATATAAGGAATGGATTAAAAAAAAAAATCTGATAAAGGCATTTTTCATTGTACTAATTGTGTATCTTCATTTTCATGCCTAAAGCTTTTCCCCAGATACAAGTAAACATTGTATGTTTTGTTTTAATTTTTCTGAAAGTGGAACATTCAATAATTGAAATGCAATCAAATAATTATGTAAACTATAGAGAAGTTAAAAAGAGAAATATTGAAGGACATCTTATTTTCCTATTGACAAAGAACAAGAAAAAATTGGGTCTTCATGGTCCTACTTCATCAAAGCTTTTTTGACCACCTGACCATTTCTTCCATGATACAGGCTTCTCTCTGTAGTGAATAATTTGGTTTCTGAATTAGGCTTTTTACCAGAAGTTTGTAGTTGCTAGATCTTCTGTTCTCAGTCACTGTGTGGGCTCACTTATTTTACCAGTTCATAAGCATTGTCCGTAGCATGCTGTATACTCAAGAAATACCCCCAAAAAAATTAGTATCAAGAATTTAGATATCTTATTATTAAGTGTTTTGTAAAGATCTTCATATGTGCTTGCTTGGTATAGTTATTTTTGAACTTTCACATGAATTGACCATGGAATATTGACCCTAAAAGCATCTGATGAAGGTGTTTTCCGTTCTTAAACAAAAAGCCAACAAGCAAAACACACAGAGAAGCCATCATATGTGGTGTTTTGGGTTCTCCTGTAGGAATGTTTAATTATTTTTTTTTATTCCTTCCTCTGTATGGTTCACTACAAGGACTTGATTTCATTCACATTTGTAGGTAAATAGGTATAATGCATTCATTCTTTTTAGCCTGTTGTTAGAGGTTAAAAATCAGTGTTATTTTCAAGTACCTCTTCCATTTAAATGTACAAGGAGCAGCTGAGGTCCCTTGGTTTGTTCAGCCCAGCCCAGAGCAGAGCAGGCTGAGGGGAGGCCTCATGGCGGCCTGCAGCTCCCTCACGAGGGGAGCGGAGGGGCAGGCGCTGAGCTCTGCTCTCTGGGGACAGCGACAGGACCCGAGGGAACGGCATGGGGCTGGGACAGGGGAGGGTCAGGCTGGGTGTTAGGAAAGGTTCTTTGAGAGGATGAAGAGGCTGGAACAGGCTCCCCAGGGAAGTTGTAATGGCATCAAGCCTGTCAGAAATCAAGTGTTTGGACAATGCTTAGACATACGGTTTGATTTTTGGGTGGTCCTGCATGGACCCAGGAGTTGGACTCAATGATGTTCCCTACCAACTTGGGTTATTCTATGATTAATTTTCATTTATCATAGATGAATCAGTTTCAACTTAAAAGACTGAAGTGGTCCAGTCAGTAGCTAAGATATGCAAGATATTCAGGTCTGCTCAGAGTCAAGCAGGGAGGAAAATGAATGACAGCGGCAGAGAATGTGTGTCTGCTACTTGCTTGACTTCCACAATTCAAGTGAGAATTCTATTCCCAAAAGATATTCAGGAATCGAGGGCTGGGGATTGGTTTGCTTAACCTGACTAACTTTTCTTTAGGATTTTTTGAGCTTCAACATAGTCTGTGACAAAGCTTGTTGAGTGTGAAGGAAGAAGCACCTACCAAATTTCAAAATATAATATCACTGGAAAAATAGGGTAGGGGCTAAGTAGTGTTTCAAGGAAGCGGTTGCCTGAAGTGGTGGATTGGTCTCTCAGTGATTTTGAGGATCTTACTGTGTTTAGGGAAAGTGCCTGGCTGTTGAGCCAAGCTTAGCTATACTCAGAGCTCTAAGAGACTGAAAGCAAGCAACTTCTGGTTCTTTCTGGCTTTCCTGAGTGTATGTAACATCAGGTTGATGGTATGTAGAAGAAAGAACGGGGAAGAATACTTGGATAGAGTGTGAAATCACTTACAAATTCATTATCATGGTATGGTTAGCACACTTTCTATTTTAGGAATGGAGGGAGGTTCCTATTAAGCATAGGTTTTATTCAGTTTTTCTTTACCTGTTTTCACAGTAGAGACCCATGGAATTTCTTTAGAATTCTGTTCCTGAAATCAATAGTAAATAAGTTTAGGTAAATAATCCTACGAAGTTGCAGATATCCTACGAATATCCTACGAAGTTGCAGATTCAGTATAAATACGGATACTTGTGCGATGCTGGATATTTTTTGGTTACAGGATTCTTTCTTATTTGTTCTTATAAATGTCCAAGTGAAAACATAAAGATCAGATATTTCTGAAGTAAATAGAATGTTATTCTTAAAATAGCTGCATTAATTTGTGTGGGTGACTTACAAAGTAAGGTATAAGCGAGAATATCAGAGTCTGGAACTGACTTACCAGAAAGCCTTCAATTTCTAATTTCAGATATGTGAACCTCTGGTTTCATCTAAACAAATGATTTGAGTGTCAGCTATTCAGAAAATATGTTGGAGCATATTAATTTTCATTCTGATCTTTAGGTCTAATATTTCTGTATTTCATTTATCTGATGATAAACCATATTGGAGACTTAATGTTATTCTGCAGTGATACAAACTCATTATTATCTAAACATACTTGTGTAGATGGCAGTAATTATCTATCAGGCTGATCATGTCGCATTAGTTTTGTATAATTGTATTTATTTGACTATTTATTTTATATTTTCAGGTAGAGATTGAGAAGCTGGACTATCATTATTATCTGCCTTTGTTTTTTGATGGGCTTTGTGAAATGACATTTCCATGTGAGTTTTTTGCACGTCAAGGAATCCATGACATGCTGGAACATGGTGGAAACAAGATTCTTCCTGTCATTCCTCAGCTCATTATCCCAATAAAAAGTAGGTAAAGATGTGTGGAAAATAAAAACAAACAAAACAAAAATAAGCAACTAAAATTGCACTTATACATTGTAGATTTTTGACAAGTTGCTAATTAAGCAATAAAACATGACAGGCCATACATACAATGCAAACCTGAATAAATTGTAAGGTATAAGGCCAGAAGGCTTATGCCTTCAATCACCTGGTAGGTGCAGTGCTCCAGAAAATTAGACTGCCTGGTGAGTCTTTTTCTTATTGCAGTATGGCTCTTTATCTTCTGAAATTTGAAGTGACATTTTCTTACCTAATTTTTATATATTTATTATACAAATCCATTACTGTATAAAACAGTTTGTCTGAAATGACAGGAGAAATCACCAGATGAAACTTAGAGGATTACGTTTCTTTATTCTTTTTGTTTATTCTACAATGGTATTATTATTATATTTATTCTCTAGATCTCTTTTCTATCATCATCATTACTTCCCATGTACATATATATATATATTTATATATAAACTGAGAGTTCTGTCTGACTCATGAATGCTGTAGGTAAAATTTTGGCATTCAATATTAATTATATTATTAATTAATTAAATATTATTTTTCAAGTTTTTATATATTCAAGCCTTTTTTGTTGAAAGATTATGTGAAAGATGATCAATTTTGTAAGTACAGGTGTAATACTACTAAGGCTAAAATTTATTTTATTGAAATACCTAGTCTTTCCTTTCCTCTTTCTTTAACTTAGTTCCTTCAGTAGATATTCTGAACCATCATCCTTCTCTAGTTTGGTTTTATGAATCTTAAGTCTTATATTAGTAAATTAAACAGTGTCGTGGTGCACTCCTGGGAGTGGGAACATGATAGTGTTAATTTCTTAGAAATGGAGTTTCAATTCATGCTAATTTGCCCTCTCCTGAAAAATTCTTGGACATAGGCCAGGACCATTCCCAATAGGCAGTTTTGATGCAGCCACCTTTTTCTTTTTTTAAGGGGGGAGATTATGGAAGTTTAATAGGTCAACTAATGTTAATCTGTGCCAGCTGGCTTCCATTTAATTTTTCAATTGTAAACCATATAATCCAGTCCTAAAAATCCCATATTTATTAAACTTGGCTTATATTTTGTGGTTGATCAGTAATGATATCATTGCTGTCCTTTGGCCTGTTTTCTGGGGATGATTCAGCATCCATGCTAATACAGAACAAAATGGAGTCATTGTGTTTGTGATACAGAATGAATAGTCAAACACAATTTTGGAAAAGGGGAAAGGGAATATAGTTTGGAGCCTTATGATACCAGTGTATTATTGGAAAATCAGAATTACTGTTGTTGTTTCGTTCGCTTTATTATCCTTTTAAAAATATCAATTAGAGATGTCATTATCTGTATCTTACTGTAGATTTTTGAAAATGTCAAAAGGTGCATGTAATATTTAGTAATGGTTACTCTGTAAGTGACACTTGTGAAAGGTTATGAAAAGAACATTACAAGTTTTTTCTCTCAAAAATGGGAATATATAAAGAGAGGAATCATGGCATTTCTTTAAATCTGTATTTTCAACACCATCCAAATTTATTTATAACAGTATCACTCTTTTTGAAAGCTGAAATAGTTTCTTCAGTAAAAAACTGCAGGTTTATGACAGCAGCTCCACACTTAGGATTTAAAAGTCTTGCTGAGACTAGAATCTAGCTTCAAAATAATTACCTAGAAGCTTTAGCTGTTACACAGCTTTTAGCATTAGAAAAAGACTGCTAGGTAAGAATATTTATATGGGTTTGATATATAGACTTTTAAATTGAATCAGAATTTAAGATGCTGAAACCTATTCAAGAATCTGCTGAAACCTATTCAAGAATCTGCTAGCTAAATTTAGTTGTTGGCGCCGTTTTATTTTATTGTACACCACTTATTTTTTATTAAAAAAAAATAATCTGTATTGGCTTTAATAAGTGAAGAGTCTAAATATTATCAATGACAAAGGCTTCTTCCTAACTAAATGCATATTAGTATTTTAAAAAGACACCACCACCTAAGGAATCTGAAAGTGTGTACCTCTAAGAGTGTTTTAAATTCACTATGCCCATGTAATATAGCAATGTAGTCAGAGCTGTATATTTTTGTGACTCAGCTGCATCCACAATAAGCTCAGCTATGTTTTACACATATTACTGTTACTGAAGTGTCCCTCTGGGTGAGTTATATCTTATTAACCAGTCTTCTTTTAGACCACTACCATATTTCTACTGTGAAAGACCAAATCAGTTGATTGTTAGGCATCGTAATATATATGATGGAGAGGAAAGGGATAAAAGAAAGACAGAAAAATAACTCTGCAAATGGAATGCTTTTAAAAGTATTTTTTTCTCCTGCATGTGCGTCAAAGAGAAACATTAGTAAAGGGCTGCTCTTGAAAACATTCTAAATTAAATATTAGAATTCTTTTTTATATGTTAGTGATTTATGGAGAAATCTGCCCTCCTGCCCAAGACACTTGCTTTTGCTTAAAGTTCAGAGTTTTTGAAAACTATATCTTAAAGATTAAAATAAAATTATTTAATGAATCTGGGGGTTACTGTAAGCTAATTGTTTCTACAGATTTTCTTCTAGTTATGCAAAGAAACAATGACTAACAAAAAAGAGATAATTGAAATTAACAAATAAAACTTCTTTTCTAAAAAACACACAAAATACGATTAAAATAAGTGGCATGAATGCTATTTAGTTGAAATATAATTGCTTATTTTTGTCACATGGAAAGACTTTTTTTAACTCAGAGGAAGAAAAAAATCTCAGAAATACTGATTTCTCAAAAAGAAAAATATTCAAAATATATTTTGGTTTCTCAAAATAAAAATTGAAAATATATTTTACTTTGATTTTACTTTGCAATGGCAAAGCATGATACAATAGCCTACAGAGACAGTCATTGTATGACATAAAAATAGGAAAAACAAATTACCTGTAATGTCAGGCCTGTAAGGAAACCAACTGAAAAATAAAAAATGCAAAATTAGAAAATGTAAATAGGTCAAGATGTTAAGACTTTTAATTCTCTTTCAGAGCTAGCATTGGCAAATCTATTGTATGAGTTATTTAAACCAGAACAGAGTTCCCTAATTTGAGATATTCTGCAAATACCGAAGAGATGTAGAGGTATTCTAAAAGTTCTGATGCATAACACACAGTATCTTCTCCCTTGCCAAGAAGATCCATACTGTGCTTTTTATATTGTAGACAAGGAAGGAGAAGGAAGGAGGCTAATTTTGCCCCACATCAAAAACTGCATCTCTGGCAGAAGGCAGAATAGAACCCAGATGCATATCTCTGGAGTGGCAAGCAGAACTGCCTGTAAGACTTACTTTGTTCCCTTATTTTTAGGGCACAGAAAGTGGCCCCCGCTAAGTCTTTCAATAACGCATTGATTTATCTTAAAACTGACTTGTGGCCTAAACTTACCTATAGACAGCCAAGAATAGCCAGGAAAAAGGGTGTGGGGGTGAGAGAAAAAAGAACACTATTTGCTTACCAATTAAATAATTCAGTTCTATATTCTGTGCAGTCATAAGGAGAATGTAAAATTATTTTTGACCCTTTTTTTTGGAGACAAATTTCTGTTAATATTACATTTGCCATGACAGATGACAGATCAGAAAGGCCATAATTCCTTTCGTTTGCTATCATTAGGTTACTGGATCTCTGAGGTTCCTGACTGAAGAATTCACCAGGTTTGACATGAGACACACAGGCAAAAACACACCGAGGGGGTCAGGAAGTTGCTGCCCCTTTGTCTTGTATTTCTGTGAGCAACATCAGGGACATCCAACACAGTGTATGGAAGCACCTGATTTCCTTTCAGAGGCACCCATTTCTCTTCATCAGCAGCAAGCATTTACTTTTTCTTTGTTGGCACATAGTTGTAAGAGCTTCCAACCCCTTCACACAAAGCAACCAATTGTTCCACCTCCCACTCCAGTTCCTTGCAATTGACTTTTGCTAATGTAATTGTTTTTCAGAGTGAAGTTACTTTTAAACTTCGATGATTTCAGTGTTCTAGTTTATAGCTGCACCATCAAAAATGAAGGAACAGTGGACAATAACACAGAAGTTGGAATAAAAAAGTAGAGATGATTAGTAGGAACATCTTGATAAATCTTTGCCAATGAAGAAAATCATGTGAAATTAGACAATTAGGAATCTTGGATCACCAAGTTGTCAGAATCTTTTCTGTTCTGTGCAGTGAATCCTAAGAAAGTCTGAATTTAAGCCTAGAAGCCAATAAAGCTCACATCTTTGCACATGAAATGTTACTTAGAAGTATTGTTTCTATGGAAGTATTGTTCCTACACAGTGCAGACCAGCATTTCTGATTTAGTCCAAAAAGAGCAATCTCTGTCCTAAAGAACATTGAAGTTTTTCTTTCTGAGTTTTTTTCCATGTTTCTCTCCTGTAGTCTCTGTCATTCACTGCAAGTGATTGTAATTAGGTTTATGTTAGATTCTGAAAGTCAAAACTGGTCACCTCAGGTGGTTTCAAATCACACAAACTGGATTCTTTGTTGCTCGTCTTTACTATTGTCTTTGAGGAGAAACTCTGTTTCTCTTTCAGTAGAAATAAATCTCATCAATGTTTGGAAAGTGAACTTTGCAATTAGCTTCTTTCACTTTCTAAGTTGGAGTTAGAGCTATTCTCTCCTGGAACATCGTATTTATTAAGACTGAATTTCACCTGCCATTTAAGTCCTATAAGTCCTTCTGCAGCCCTTTGATATCTGGAATAACTTCATTATCATCAGAAAACTTTGTCACTCATTAGTGACCATCTCTTCCAAATCACCTGTGACTTAGCTGGAAGGTGCGAACTTCAGCACAGATTTCTTCAATGCTCTACTAGTGATCTTCATCCTCTGTGGCCATTTATTGTTACCCTCATTTCCTATCTCTAGGATATTCATATGATTTATATGAAAAATATGGCAAAACTGAATGATTCGAGAGTCATCAATGACGGACCTTATCAAATACTTTTTGAACGTCTCAGAAAACTGTATTGTTTGGCTTTTCTTGTCCACATTCTTATTCAAGGATCTACAATATGGTTAGAACACTTCCTATTAATTTCTGCAGTACAGATGCCAATATTACTGGTCTTCTGTTCTACAGATCTTTCCTGAAATCCTCCTTAAAAATTGTATCACATTTCACTGATAACAAAGCTGGTTTCATTGAGAGGGTACTCAGTGCAGTTTAGTATCCTGAGACAGCACAGGGGGTGGAATACATCAAGGGATAGAGGGGAACACTGTAAACTCGCATTACCACTGAGAAGCTTTATGGGACTCTACTCTTACTGTATTCTTTATATTCTTTAATTTAACAGAGCCTGCAAATGTTAATAGAATTAAAGTTTTGCAGTTGCTGATCAGTTACAAGCACAACTAAAGCTGTAAAAAAACCACTGACTTTCTCTTGTGTTCTACTAGATCATATTTCTTACAAATATCAATGATTCAGTTCTGGATCTTGGCCTTTTATGTGCCTTAGGCTTTAGTTTTATGGACAAAGTCTTTGATGCCAGAATTAGCCTAAGGTTTTCATGCCTTGCCCTGTATTCCTCCTTCCCATCACCTCGCTGCAACACACCAATCCTTCTGTTTTACTGGAAGAAATGTCTGTACAGCAATATTGTAAATTGGATCAGTATCTTACCTGACTTCAAAAAAGAGCACAAAATTGTTATTCTGGTTTTCACTGACTTGATTGAAACACTTTGTAACAGCCTTAGTTACTATTCTGTAAAATCAGCATAATAAATCATTTCAGGGTATTATGCATTTTGAATGTTTTGGACAAAATTCTCTTAAAGAGAAGCTTTAATCAATTGCATTTTGTGAACAATTCATATTAGTCATTCTGTAAACCTGATTCTGTGAAATTAAGTAAAGAAACCTTGACCAATAAGATTAAGTAGGCCACAACAATAGAAGCACCTTTACTCAGTGCTTGTACCTCTGCAGGAGTCCTGCTCTATGTATCTTGTTCTGCTTCAAGTAAAGAATTTTCTAAAACAGGTGCCTCATTTGCCAACTGGGGGGAATATATGAATGCAAACTAAATTGGTTTTAATCTTTGGTTTTGAGTCCTAAGTAGAGAATGGAAACTGTCAGTGCATTTCTAAACATAGATTCACGGTTGTTTTTAGAAAAGGGGTTGAAGATAATTAAAGGTCTGTTCCAATTAAACAGAATTAAATTAACAATATAACTTTAAATAGAACTACCACAATTTAATTTTTAGTTTTTAGGGAAGTGATGGAAGTTTGGAGGATCTGATTTGATTAAGTACAGTCTAGGCTTTCTATGTTCTGTCTGAAGAAGAATGTTCTGACCTTACCTCTTCAGTGAAAATACATTGTCTTATGGAAAAGATCCGCGGTATATTGGGAGAAATGCTGTCGTGTTTCCTGGCTTATAAAATGTATTAATCCCAAAGATGACAACTGTGGCTTCTATTGGAGGCAACATTGAGACCGAGATAGGATTCACCAAACTGCCAAAGAAAAGTAAAAAATAAAATAAGAAATATCTACTTATGTAGCTTCTAGGTCTTTTTCTTTAAGATGTTAGAAGTATTACTCAAGAAAAAGACTTAAATTTTTAAAAAGTCAATTCTATTGCTGCATATATGAACTACTTCTATCTAAATGCATAAACAAGCAAGTAGCATATAAGAACAGTCTTAACTCTTAAACTAACAAAAGAAGAATTTTAATTTGCATACATTGCCAATAAAATTTAATGAAAAAAAAATCACTGAAGCTATCAATGAATTGGTATTATATATTGGCTCATTGCTAGCAAGCTTTAGTTAACAGCACTGTGAAAAACCTCCCTTCCCAAAATGTGCAGTTTCAAATATACTTCCAAATTTTATAATTACCTGTTATTGTGGCTTTGAATGGTAGAAACACAGAGTTGACTCAGATACTGAGCTTTTACACCAGCTTTTACATTTTTAAATTCAACTTATTAACATTTTTAAATTGTCTTTTAATTAAGAAAAAGTTATGGAGAACTTCAGTGAATATTTGAAAAAAAAAATGTAGCAGTACAAATTTATAAAGTACATACTTCATTATATTCTTGCATTAACCAATTACTCAAGCTGGAGGTTCTGCTGGAAAAGTGTATAGCTTCATCACAAGTAAAATTGTCGAGCTGACATGACATTAAAGAAGAAAACGTAATTACCAAGCAGAAGAATAAGTTTATTGTTTTGTTTGTTGTTTCAAAGTTGCTGCTTTCAAGAGTTCTACAATTCACAAAATATGGGCTGTATGACCAGAAAGGAAATATATACCACTGACAGAGGGAAATCCTCTAAAAACCCTTCAAGGAATTGAAAAGTATCTTTAACTGAGAAACAAACAGGTCATTTGCTTTGCTCTAATTGTCAAGATCCATGTCTTGCAGGAGACTTCTAGTTCAAGAGGCGATAGCTTAGTGTGGTTCCAGATTGGAATGCCTTGGATGTTATACATGTTTTCTTCTTTAGGGATAGGTGGCTGTCCCAGACTAAGAGTTTTAAAATGTCCTGCTGTGTTCTTCTGTAGGGATACTAGCACTTTCATACCTTTTTGGTAACCTCCAGATATCACTGACATTATTCAAAATGTTGAAATGTACTTATTTCTTACACAGGATTAAAATGTTCATCCTTTTATTCATGTGGGAGAATGGTCTGCAGTGATGGTAGTACACAGAAAATAATTACCAGATTTTTTAAAATAAGCATATGTTTGAAATTGATGTATCCTTGGGGCAGGGACTGTCTCTAATTAAATGTTTATACAGTGTCTAATATAATGAAGCCAGGAGCTGGTTGACTGTTATGTATGCCATGGTCCAAATATTTAATAATAACAGTTCTGCAGTCAATTTGATCTTACTTTTGATCATTATAAGTGTTTTCCTAACACATACTGCAGATTTATGCAATTTGAAGGGCTTCAGGCTAAATTCTGCAGTCTGTCTGATTCTACCATATCCACCACTTTTGCACTCAAAATCTTGATCCAAATTCTGCTTTTTCGTTGTTTGTGTCACAGGAGGGATGGGATAACCCTGTACTGAGGGAGGTGGGACAAGTATCCGACTGATTTTCTAGAATGCAGATGAAAGAAGTGCCAGTATTGCTATTTAAAGTACCAGTAAGCACCCCTATAGCACAACTCTAATTTAGGGAAGAATAGGTTATGTGAAAATGTTCTTTTGGATTCAGTATGTGTTTGGTTTGCTGTAATCATTGGGACTCCTTTTCAGCCATGAGACTCCTTCATACTCTTGACTTTATTAAGGGATTGATTTTTACCAGGATAATCCTGGCTTCCCCTCAAAGCACAACTGTCTTCACACAAGACAGAACCCTGAAAACAGGAAACTGTGAGAACCTTTGGGAGCCACCATCTGCAGATAAAGGTTTTAAAGATAACACTCTTCCTGGGAGTGGTTGGACAACCATTTCCACTTAGATGGAACCTCCTGCCTGCCTAAAAATAAGAGCCGTCATCCTCTAGGTCAGCTTCTACAGACAGGAAGAGCGATTCATGGAATTAGGTACAATTGATTTGTTGGTTAAGAATTAAGAATTTCTGATTTCTGTAATTGTTACATTTTATGTCTCTTGAGTTTTACAATAATTATTGTACTGAAAAATATAAGTATTAACGATAATTTTCCTATTAGTTCAGTTAGTTACTATTTCTGGGTATGACAGTTAAGTCATGAATAAAAATATATGCTGTAACCCCAGAGTTTCCTTTTCCAGTCACTCCTTTAAGAAAATGAAAAATGCCTGTTCTTCTGTGAGGGAACATTTATTTGTCTGGGAGTTGGATCTAATCTTTAGAATGTATCTGGGAGTCCCTCTTTGCTAAAACAACCTTAAAACACATGCCCATCAAAGCAAAATTTGGAATAGCCTACCTCTTTTCTGGGACTCAGTGTAAATATGCTATATTGATGGACTTTCTGTCCACACATTGATATGCTCAGAAACAACATGGAATTATATGTAGCCTGTTGACTACAGTAGGGACTGGCAAATAAGAAATTATGGAACTTGGTGTACATTTTCATTTAACAGCACTTCTTTAACTTGGAATCGCCCTGTGATGCCCTACAGGACTGTTAGACCTTGGGCTCCTTAACTCAGTCTAACAGTGATTTTAGTTATGTTCTTCATAAGCACATGAAGAGGCATGAAGAGAGGTTACTTACTAGCTGATTTTCAAAGGTTGTTTCTACACATTCACACAGCCAGTCTTCTTTAACCTTGCTTCAGAGCTCTAGCTCTGATTTTTTAACACTTAGCAGGCATAAGATAAGGAGCAGAAGGGGGTGAGACATCTCTTTTCTTAAAGAGGTGGGAAAACTGATATTACGCTTGCATGAGAATACTACCCAATTCCGTATGGAACAGCATGCCTGTGCACTGCCAACATTTAGTGCCAGAAGTACTGAATCCCATTACTTGAATGTGAACAGGCAGTTCTTGAAAAAGTAGTTAGTGAGTAAATCCTCTTACAATCTCAGTGTATTCTTTACACTGTATTTGTTTCCCAGTTGCTTATACTTTTGTTACATTGATTCACGTATTTATATACTTCTGCGGTTGTAAACATGTAGTATTGACTGAGATTCTCTTTCACATTTTTTTTTCCCACTACAATTATATGAATGTCTGTGTAAGTGGGCAGAACACTGAAAAATTAGATCAACTTATAATAGCACATCAAATTTGACAACAATTTCCAGCTGCGTAATTTCAGAGGAGGTTTTATAACTAGTGGGATTTTGGAAAATAAAAATAAAAATAAAAAGTGTATATTTATATGTATATTTCTCAAGCAGAACTCATTTTTAATTACAAAAGAGGGGGCGAAGTACTTGCTTTTAGTAAACTCAAAAGTGAAGAGAAACAAAAAGTATTTATGAAATGTCTCAGTGTCTTAACATTAAAAGAGTGACACTGAAAGCTAAGAGAATAATCTAAGTAGGTAGGACAAAATCTTTTTTTATTTTTTATTTTTTTGGAATGTTTGTCTTTAAAAAAGCCTACAAGGTTTTTTGTTGGTTTTTTTTTGTGTGTGTGTGTTTTCTTCCTGTAAACATTTGCTTCATTGTACTGATTCTCAGAATAGTAGGAATTGTTAGCTGAATGAATAAAAAGATCATGAAATAAATGGGTACAAACATACAAACAGGCTAATTGTTGTAGTAGAATGTATCTGTTGTCAACCTTTGCAGGTTGTCTTGCAGTTGTGCAGTTTCATTGGCCCCAAATGGTACTTATTGAACATTTATTTTTTATTTGTTTGGACCACGCCAGTATTACACAGGCAGCATAAAGGAATAATGGACTGCATTCTTTGGGTTACTGAAGAGTCAGCACAAATTGTGGGAACAAATAACAATCAGACAAGGCAGTGTTTTATAACATCAGGACTGCAATCCATCTTTGGGATCTTTCAAAGCTGGGCTAATAAAGGCCCACTTACAATCCCCAGCAGAGTACAGTTTAATTAAATTTGTCCAATAAAGTACTCCTCCCCCTCCCTCTACATTTTAAAAATTAATTCTGCTTTCTGCCTGTTGTTCTTCCTACATCACAGATGCACTGAGCCTTCGTAACCGACAGGTCCTCTGCATCACGCTGAAAGTCCTCCAGCACCTGGTGGTGTCAGCTGACATGGTGGGAGAGGCCTTGGTGCCCTATTATCGGCAAATCCTCCCAGTCCTAAACATCTTTAAGAATATGAATGGTGAGTTATCCTTACAGACACTGTGTCTTTCAACCCTTAAGGTAAAAAGGGGCTTGAGGCAGGGTTAATTAACAATGTAGTTAAGATTTATTATTGTGTATAAACTCAAATCCATTTGGAGCTCTAAATAATGTACCCCCCCCTTTACTATTCCCTAAGGATGCACTGAAATTAACAATTTCATTTATTACTCCTTGCACGTACAGTTTATTTAACACAGTACAGAAGCACTGAAGCACTTCTGTAATCTTCAATAATTAAATTGTAAAGTTTTGTAAAAGCCGTTTGAATACATTAATAAATTACAAAGGTTTTTTGCTCCCTCCAACATTTTAGTTCAGTTCAGTCATTTTGTTCAGTTCTGTCTTCACAAGAAATTCACCACCCCCAGCAGGCTTAGGAAGGAATAAAAGTAAAAGTAACAATCAAACTAATTAATTTGAGGGTCAAGAGAACTCCTTTTTGTAGAAAACTTTCAGGTCACATGATGTCTAGCAAAATAGTGAAGTTTGAAGTTATTGATCACTTAGCAGGTTTTACAATAGAGAAATTTGGAACTACTTTATATCTACAGTTGAGTATGCTATCTTCTTTGTAGTGCAAATCTCTCTTGCCAGTCTCACTCTTTAATAACTATGGTACTGAGAGCAGAGTGAGTACCATATACTGTGAATGCATTTACACCATAGTCACCAGGTAAAATCAACATGCTGTATCTTGCTTTCTCCAAGCTACTCTTTAAAATATTTTTCTGTAGTAAATTTGTCTGTATTATCTGTTCAATTATGTACCAAGTTATTGACTTTAAAATTTATGTTGTTCACATGCAGCCTGACAGGTCAAAAGAGCTTAATTCCTCACAGTCTTGCAAAAACAGTACTGACAGGTTTTTCATGAAATTCATGGCATTTTAATAGTTATCTACAGGACTGCTTACTGTTTGTGTTGCTACTGAATGTACTATCTTGCTCTCACTCTTTTAATACCTTGGATTGAAAAATGCCTGTCCAAAGACTGACTTGGAGAATCAAATAAGATTTAGGTTTTAGTTCCCTTTAAATACATAAATGTCTGTGACTGTTGTAGTTAGTGAGAAACTTGCAATAATGTGTGGAATTCCATAAATGCAACGTGGTTCAGATGACAACTGTGGCTTTCAAGAACTCGTGGGATGAAAGGTTATCTGAGGTTGAGCTTAAGCAGTTTCAGTAGGACTCCTTGTGAATTAGAAGATTCGTCCTTTACAGATCCAATTCAATATCCTGCACAAAACAATACCATAAAAAGGACTGTCATTGATTAATGAATACACAATGCATACTTTTTCCAAATTTCAGCCTGAAGTAGCCCATAAATTCTCTCAGCCAGACTCTTTTTCCAGTGAATTTAGATTAATAATACGGGAAGCTCATGTGTGCTAGGTACATAGCTTAACAAAAGTATTTAGATATGTTCTAAACATGTCCTGAGTTTTGATTGTATTGTGATCAAAATAAAACATATTTTCAGCACTTTTGCATGACAGCCATGGAGTAGAGAGGCATTTGCTGTTATCTAAAGCTTCTGTCCTTATGGTCTTCTTATACTGGTCCTTAGCAGACTTGCAGAAAATGTGCAAGTCCCAGTAAGTTTAAACATGTTCTGAATGGTACCTCAGAAATTTTATTCACAGTAAATGTCTCTGATGTGTCTGAATCACAATTCGCTCCACAATATTAGACAGGCTATAAATAAAAAGTAAAAGTAGGGGGGAAGGGAGGGGGAAGAAAAAAAAAAGAAACTGCAAGTAAAGAGCTTGTACTGGTAAGGTCTTAAATTCTGGAGATCAGAAACAAGCATTTAATAAAACAAATACAAAATGTAGCCTTAACTTCAACTTGACGGATGTTTATCTCGTGTTGTTCTTCAGCCAACAACATTGGTGAATCAGTTCAGAGTTCCAGGTGTTACCTGAGCTCAGAATATAACGATAGTTTGAGAAGCTGTCAGTCCTGTCCCAGTTTACTTTAAGCAATTCTTTCCAACTTCCCATCTGTTTCCCAACACTGAGGCTACAGTTTCACAGTCAGCAACAGTACTGCTTAGTTGCCATTGCCTTCTAAGGGCATTCTGTGATAAAAAAAGGAAGTAGCCTTGATGACTCTCCCTCTAGGCAGCCAGTTGGTGTAGCTGACTGTGATTCCCACTGCAGATTTTTACTGGATTAGCCAGGGATGCTATGAACTATGTAAATCCTCTTTTCTGGTTCTGAAGCCTGTGGTGCTTAAAGATTATATCTCTTTGCTCCTATTCAGCCTGCTGGCCAACTGCTTCTTAAATGTTCCTTTATGCAGAGTTATTAATAAACTCCTGTAAATTATATACAAAATGTTGATTATTCACATAAACACAGAATTTTTCATATATTACTTCACTTTTTTCTTGTACTTTTGACATTTCCACTTTTTTCTTTTCCCATCTGCTGCTTCCAAATCATCCTGCCATTCTATTATACACATAGTCCTTTTTGCAAATTAGCAAGTTCTGATATCGAAGTCTTTTCATATCTTACTATGTCCCCCAGACATGCTTGTCTCTAAAAATGAGTGTCTTCATAATGATTATGTTGTCTTGATAACTATATAATTCCGGCAAAAACAGTAGAGGACTATTGACTTTTTGGAACGGGAGATAATCTAGGTATTTCATTAAATTTTTTAACATTCATACTAGAAATATTTATTACAATATTTTTAGTCAACACTGCACAGTATCTATTGATTTCTTCTGTATAATGCCTTTTAGTGAAGTGCATTTCTCTTGTAATTTCATATACCAAAGATTTTTTTTCTGAATTTTCTGCAATTTCTATGATAACACGCAGTGTAAATGGAATTGCTGTTGATCAACAAATTGAAGTATGGCAAATACATTTTATTATTTGAGTTTTTGGGGCTATAGATAAGAGATTGTCAGGCCTATATTCTGAATGATATAAGTGAAAGTGTGTTCATTGTATATCGACAAATTCTGCCATTTTCTAACCATTCTTATATCTTCTGTACAGGTGACTTTACTATTAAGAATTTTTGTAAATTGGAGAAAAAAAAAGTATTAAGTTGAAATGAATTGAAAGTTTTAATTACTGAAAACACCTAAAACATGTTTACCCTTCTGAGTCATAAGATACAGGTAAAAATAAATCAGTATGACCTAAATTACAAATGCCAGGGGAAAGATCCAAGTCTCTTAAGGTAGGTACCTTATCTTTTTGAAATCCAGGGGAGGAATCGCAATGATATTCAGAAGAGTCTGTGTAATGAGCAAGGGGCTTTTTGGTGCACAAAACATGTTTGGTATATCTGAATTTGTGCCCTTGCTGGAGCTTAAACCCATGACTCACATGAGACATTTCTCTTTCACTTGGGTTCCCAAATGCTCTGTGGCAGAACAATAAGACCTAAAAGAGAAAGGTTCTGCCCGTGGTGGTGGTGCAGCTGCTGGTGTCGGTTTGTGGAGAAAGTGAGAGCACCACCACCAGCTGGCCATAGCATACTCTGAAAAAGCAGTGAAACTCTCTGTTAAAACTTTGTTCTGTGAAAAAGACCAGGAGAGCAAGCAGAAGGGGATGTGTCTTCATCCCAGTGATTAGGGAATAATCCTGAGACACAGAAGCTATTTGTGTAATCTCTGCAGACTGAGAAGAGACTAGCACCTTCTGAGCAAGCTCTCCAACATATGAACTATTGTGTATATATACTACTAATATGTAATATGAGAAACAAAAGAGTCATGATAATGCTTGGTGGGTCTATTATGAACCCTGTAATGCCACTTAAGCGTTCATTTAAATTTATAAGTTAAACATACTGTTATGAAACTCATTTTAATCTTGCAAAGAGGGAAAAAAAATATTTATAGAATCAAATGGAAATATGTCTTTTTTTACATCAAAAATATTTTCTTTTGGGTGTCATTTTCTAAGCCACTTTTCATAAGTCTGTGAGATGTCTGAGGTAAATACAACTTAAGAACAAATAGAATAAGTTTGTTCTTTTGTGACAGCAGGCAGAAAAAATAAAAATAAAAGGAACAAAAAAGTAGTCTTCAGTGCCTGAAGTATGCTATTAGGTTATGTTCAGAATATTGTCTGAAACAGAAACCTATTTATTAAAAAGATTAGACAGTTATAAACAGCAAATTTCTCATTTAATTTACCTGACTGGTGAAACAAAATTTCATTGATTTAGTTTAACAACTACTTTATGCTGTCAAATCTAAGCAATCTTAACAGCTGTACTACATCAGTTCATGTACACAGATATATTTTCATGTCATCAGTTTATATTATTCACTAGTGATCAAGAGCAGCTTTTAAGAAAATTGCAGCTAGAATAATGTAGAATGATGAAAACAAAATATTATTATTATTTAAATGCCTCAGATAGAGAAGTATGGGGTGGCACTGCACTGAAGGTATCTCTCCAGAATGATAATTTCTTCTATGACTTGTTTCAGTCACCATAAGGCAAACAGCAGTAACAGGGCAGACTGAAGCCCAAGTATCTTCTGTCTGCAGTAAAAATGTTCTGACACTAGCAGCAATTTAAAGCTAATATAAACTTCCGTCAATCTCTACCTATCTAGTCAGTACTTTAAAATAAAATTTTAGAGATGTGGCTGAGAATACCCAATGTAGCTGAATTGCAGCATTCAATGAAGTGTTAAACCACAAAACAGAATTATGCTGCATGCTTTACAGCACCCGAACTTCACTTAGGAAAAAACATTCTCTTGTCTGAGAGGTACTTCACATAATTTGGAGAACTCTTTTTTCAAAATACAGTAGTACTTCACAGACTCTAAAGGAAGAAGCAGAAGTATTTAATTGCAGAAGGAAGAGACTGTTCCTACAGGTAGCAGTGTCCCCTATATTGGAGCTGGAGTGTTTTCAGAAGTGCTTGTGTATTCCAGAGGCAGTGATGCTCCTCAGAGTAGTTCGTGGTTATTACTGAGAAGCAGCAATTATATTTTAATGTGATTGAATATGCTCTAAAGAAAATCTCTTGCCCAGAACATTTCAACTGTCTGCTCCCTCCTCTGGGAACTCCAGAAGTGCTTTCACAAAGAATGTCAATCTTGTTCTAAAATACTTTATAGTTTACCAACTCTGTGTTCAGAAATCACGTTTCAGATTCGAAAGGAGGAATTTTAAAAAAAAAAAAAGTGGTTTAAGCATCAGCTTTTCCAAAGCAATAAGCAATATTTGAGGTTCTCTTCATTTGTTTTCTGAACTTTGAGCTTTCAGATTATTCTCAGGCAACTCAAGATTTCTGAAATTTAAAAGCAAAGATTCTGAAATGGCTTCAAGGGTATACACTTCAAAGGAAGACCACCTTGGCAACATAGATCTGAATGAAGAATTTATTTTTGTTATATTTGTAGTTTTTTAAAATACACTTTCAGCACAAGAGGATTCAAAATGTTCTGATTCATCAACATTTACTGAAAAATATTGTGGTTTTCCCCAAAATGGAGTCTCTTGTGCCAGCAAATCACTTTATTAAGCAGATAAAGACAAATTGATTGCACTCCAAAAAATTAATACCGTTCTGGTGAGAAACAAAATGTATTTTTGTCATTACTAAGTGTAATTAATAATATTATTTTAACAGGCTTCCTATGAGTTACAGATCTAGTAATATTTATTTAACAAATACCCTTGAATGTTTTTAAGAACCTTGAAACATTTTTCTTCTATGAAATCAGCTGATGGTCTTTTAAAAGTTATTTTTTCAAAAATGCTTTTTTTTTTTTTGTCAAAAACCTTGTCTTGGAAGTGAAATTCTCCCAAAACAATTTTAATAGAATAATTAAATATGGAATAACAGAGAAGTAATATTCAACAGTTAACAGCTGTTGTCTCACGTATTTTCTTGCACACTGGCCAATCCCTACTTGTCTCAGTCACCAGTCCTGCATACTGAGTGACAGAAAACCCACTGAAATTCTGAAGTGCTGAAATTAGAAGTTACCAAGACCCACCTGTATTAGTCCCTTTGATGCTTTAATATCGTGCAATAGAAAGCACGTGATCTTTAGCTGATGATACAGTGAACTTTTCATGTATAATCAAAACCCTGTCAGGTACTTTATAACACATTTAGAGAATTATAAGACTTAGATCATAATTGCTAGGTAATTTCTAATTACTATCTAATTTTTTAGTTGAAAATACTGCATCAGCCTATGTAAAATAAAACTGACTCAGCAGTGATTAAATTGGTGTTATTAACATTTAGCACTTACTTTTAATGTTTTAATAGCTAATTAATTCAGCATCTTGAATTCTTGATAAAAGAAAAATTAAAAGCTCCCCATGTTGAAGGATGTACATATCATCCATTTTTTACTTTTTCCTTTTACCAGTTTTAATATTTTTAGTATGTTGACCCAAGGAAAGGAGGGTTGTCTATTGGGTGAGTAGACAGAGGTGAGAGTTAGGACTTCTGAATTCACAGGAAATTTGTGGGCAAGTCAAATAATGAAAAGGTCAAATTCTTCCCATGCCTTAGTGTATACATCTGTAAAATGGATATAACCTCAAAGGGCTTGTAGGCCTCAATCAACATTTTCTTTTCAGAACTTTTACAAAGTTCCAGGAGTGTGAGTACATATGTCAGTGAAGTACCATTTTCACAAAATTAGGAGTTAATATAATGCTTTGCTTTAACACTTTTGTGTGATTTCTGTTCCTGTGGGAAATAATTACCTTTGGAAGTCAAATATTAGAGGAAGATTTAGACGTCCAGAACCAGATTTATGCAGCATTTCAATGGCATCTGTAAGTCTGCCTTTTCTGCATGATTATACCTGTCTTAATCAGGCCAGGTTGGATGGGGCTTTGGGAAGCCTGATCTAGTGATCTCATTGAAGGTGTCCTGGCCCATGGCAGGGACATTGGAACTAGATGAACTTTACAGTTCCTTCCAACCCAAACCATTCTATGATTCTAAGATAAGCATGAAAGTACCTGATCTCAAAATGAGACAAGGAGGTGTTTAAGTTACCAAAGAATACCATCTCATTGGCATGCTTTGAGCAAATCTAATGCATACCTGCAATATTAAGCTCTATCTAAAACACAGTAGGAACTGTCATTTTCAGGTATTTTGCTTGTAGATTTATTGCTGGGGGAGAGACAAGGAGAGGGTTGTTGTTTTGTCATTTTTTGTTTTCAACAATAAAAAGCATGTACAGATGCGCGAGCAGAACTGGAACTCACAGTTCTCTACTGCTCTTTGACTGTGTAAAGTCTAGGCACATACTTGCTTCATCTATAGTTTCTTCTTTGGGGATGATTTCTGGATCCTCTGATGAACCCAACCAAGCTTCAGTATGAAGGATGGTGCAGATTAGCATCTATTCATGTAGAAGACTATTTCCCACAGATCAGCTAGTTCAGCCCATGTCCACATGGCAGGATTACAGCTCTATAGGTTCACAGCTGTCCCAGGTAGATCAGAAGTACACCTGTCATTCTGCAATTTTGATTAAAGCCCAGAATCTTTGGAGGAGTAGAATTTCAGACCTGTGTCTGCGCTTCTTATTTTCAATCAATTTGCTGTAAACAGCTCCCTCTGGGACTTCCTTGTCACCCTGCTGAGGCTTCTGATTTGGTTTGCAAAGGGTAGAGACACCTGTATTTGTTGTCTAGATGTTAAGGCTTTCTTTGGATCTGCCCCTTACAAGGAAGCTAGAGTGCTAAAAATTTGTCTGCTACCCTTCCAGTTAGGATTTATTTCTTCCTTCTTGGTAATTTGTTTCTACCTTTTTCACATAGTTGGATTGCATATAGTGAGACTGAGAGATGATCTCTTCAGTTGGACTGGCACTACACTCTTCAATTAGAACTACTTTCATAGTACATGTTAAATAATTCTGAGAAAATATTTTTCTGCGTAATTCTTCTCTTTTCATGTATGTTTGTAAACAAATGTGCTTACGTTTGAGGGGACATATGGTTTCAATTTGTCGCATTTATTAAGGTAACTTTTTATTTTAAATATACATCTGAAATATGTGTTCATTTAACAATTCTAAGTGGATTATGTTTATTTATTGCAGATATTTTTAATTTGTGTGCTCAGTTAGGATTTCTTTTCTGAGAAGAATATTTCTGTGAAAGTCAGTTTGAAGTTGCCAAAATCACAGAAATTGGCTCTGTACCTGGCTTTCTGTTTTTATATCAAATCTAGAAGCAGGTAATAGCGAGAGAGGAGCTTTGGAGGGAGAGGGAACTCCCTGTCTGGATGAGAGTTTTCCTTGTGGCATCTTTCTCTTCCCCTCAAGGAAAACAGATTAAAGCCCCATGTAATGGAATGATACAAGTAGGTGCTTAAATATTGCACTGTGATTAAACTACCGCAATACTCAGGTGATTAAAGTGCTTCAGGTTCTTCAGTTATTATTCTATTATATCATTTCATCTCATTTCAAGACATTGCTTTTTTCTTAGATTTTGAACACTCTAGGCAACAAAGCTGATTTTCTGAGGCCTATAACTGTGAACTATTGATTCCTTTTTCTATATTGCACATCCATCATTCTCCTTTTTAGGCACACCAACAGAAACTCTTATTCTTGTTATAATATCCTCTGGCTGTCCAACATGCTGATGCAATTAGCACATGACAATCTCGGTTTCTTTTGCAGGACTGTTCTAGCTGAGTAGTAGCTTTTTGATTTTTCTAATTTGAGAATTAGATGAACTACATTAGACATTTATGATCAGAGTATTTGAATGCTGGTGTCTGCATCTCATCCAGAAATTCATGCTTCAACCAAAAGTTATGTTTTAGGAAACAATACTGGTTTTGTGTTAGGATTTATCATTTTTATACCAAATTAGGTTCCCTGTTATTTTTGCTTTGAAAGTGAAAATAAGCACTCAGAAAAAGGTAAGAAATGCCAAAGTTAACATTCAACTTCATTTCTTCTTGCTTGACTTTATGTATTTCCATACAGCTTCTAAACAACTGTTTACTTACTGTTTATAACTTAACACAAATATTTTGTACAATTCTTCACAACCTGGGATAAATGTTCAAAACCCCAATTTCTTTTTACTGCAAAGTGGTTTTCCTTGTTGTGCTGATGCTACACAGTTTTGGTATTCATTTTCTCTCTGCAGTATACATCTAAATATCTTTTTACTATTTAACAACATTTCTTTACTACAATTTGTTGGCCAATGGCTTATGAAATTTTTAGGCCACATTGCATTTGGTATTTATCAGAACATATTTACAAAAGGCCACCTGAGAAATCATTTGGAATAAATTTAAAATTTATTCTCTCCACAAAAGATGGATATGTTCAAGCCAAGTAGGGGGATTTAAGGGGAAAGTGGCCACACTGAGGACAACATGATATTAAACACTTCTCCTTATTAGAAAAGATATGAAAGTTTCTTTAATAATTGAATAATGCTTATCTATCTGCTGCCCCCTATGAAGTTAAAGTCTGGTAAGGAGGAATCTTACCAGAACTTCTGAAGTTATCAAATACACATTTATTATTTTTTTTTTACAAGAAGTGTAGACTTCCTATTTCTCAAATAGAACACTGCAAACTTTATGGTCTTGGGCTGAAAACCAAACAAAATAAATTGTCAGTTGGCACCAGAAGAGATTTGTCTGCATTTTCTGCTGCAGTTCAAGTTTAATTTTGATGCCTCCCGCTCTTATTCTCCATTGTTACCACATTATATTCCCCACTGTACTCCTCATCCAGGACTGACACTTGGTCACTGCTTAGTGAATGGGTGCTTCATGAATGTTGTAAACAAAATTAAAGGTGTTTGAATAAGCTACACTATAACATAAATAAGTCACTGTACTGAATTTCCACATCAACTTTTTCCTTTTACGCAGGTGAAACTTCAAATAACAAAACATTTGCTGATAATTTTTCACTGAAAATATTTTTTTTGTGGGAAACTTTGGCAGAATTTTAGGGTCAAAACCTCCATGATAAAAATATTTTACAAGTAATTCTATTTAAAAGTATTAGTTGTCATTACAACTAATGCATGAGGATTCTTACTAGATTGATGTTTCTCAGTCTTTTTAAGGTGTTGGAAAGAAAACTTACTTGAAAGAAATCCAAGAGTCATTTAACCTTTTTGAAGAAGTCCACAACTCATCTTAGTGTGTTTGTCTCAGTAACTTTCCATCAACTGCATTTAGGCTAGTGTTTGAAAGCTTATGTAGGTCTTTAATTTCTCCGTATTTTGTATGTTAATTAGTTTGCGTGTATAAAAATCTGTGCATTTTATATATATATATATATGTATTTATCTATCATAGTTAATTATACATAAATATAGGTAATTATAGAAGATCAGTGGTCTTCGCATCACAGAATGAGAGAATTAGAAGAGCTTTCTGTCCTGGATACTTATTACCTAGATCAAATTAGAAATTTCTGTGCCATCTGACTATAGTGGCAATGTTTGTTATGAGAAGTAATAAATACCAGTAATTGAGGAACGGTTTATCCAGTTTGTTACTTTAACATATGACCAAAGTTCATGTCTGAGTTTTAGCTTTGAAGCTAACAACATCTATTTCTTTATTCATTTATTTTACATCCAAGTTCATGGAAAATATATCAGGCCTGTTTTAAGGATTAATGAGGTTTTTATATTTTATTGGCTTACTTTATGGTTGTGTAATGTATATTTTTCCCCTTGTATTACAGACTTCAACCAATTTGAATGGTGAATGACCAAGTGTCCTTACAAACAATAAAATCTTTTCTGTACATTGCTTATACTACAGGGCCGTATAACAGTCTTAAACTACGTGTTTAATAAAGCTAAACTTCCAAGTATGGGAAGTTTTATGCAAGAAAGTGGTAGAAATCTGTTTTGAAACTTAGAAAAAACATGTATTCAACCTTTTCATTGTAGAGACAGTTCCTGAAAAGTAGCTGAGATTTCTGTAGTTTCATCTGGGGATGGATTTTCTCCTACTGTTGTGCTTGTTTTTGACTTGTCCCTTTGCTGTCAGCTTAGTACTCAGAAATTTCCATCTCCTCTTGTAATTTTCACGCAAGGTGTCCTTCCATATCTGTTCAGATTTGATACAGGTAATTTTCAGCCTTGTTTGCTTTTGTGAGTGAGCACCAGAGGAATGAAAAGAACCAAGTTATATGCAAACATACTTGAATATCTTTAGGTGGCTTTATTTTGGATTAACAAGAACCCTACACTGACTAAAAGCTTTACTGGCAAATATCAAAGTGCAATGTTAAATGCTGATATGTACTTTAAAATGTAGTTTATATATCCTTTTCCTGAATAAAGATAGAAGGTATTCAGAAATTCAGCTGGATATGTGAAACTAAGTTTCATCTTTGGAGAAACCTATCTGTCTACACTGACTGCAGAGAAAGCCTGGAGAGATTAGCATTACTAGTTGCAAAGCAAAGTTGGCTTTGGTGAATAAACTGCCAATGTGCTAGATTTCAGAGAAAAACAGACTGTCTCTAGATCCCTGTATTACCACAAGGCTGTCAGTTGCAAATCAAGGCCAAACAGTGCACTGGTCATAACAAGTAAATCCTCACAGATGTCCAGGTCTACATACTAAGTAAAATCAATATAAAACAAAAGGATACGTTGAATTGCAGGTTCTGCAATAAAAAGAGTATGGTGTGCTAAATGAGCAGCAGCACAAATAGTTACAGCAGACATTATGAAAAGACAGTTTCCCTGAGGCATAGAAGACATGCTTGATGGCCCCAGAATCTGTTCTTGAAAGATTTTAAATTGGTTGTGTTCTTTTCCTGTAAAATGAACTCCCCCACACCTTACTTAACCACCTGCTAGTAATACAAACACTTTGATGACGCTAGATATGAATGCAGATTTTGTTGCTTTGAAATACTTTTTCTAATGTTCCTTGAATTTGTGTAAAGAAATACTTGTTATAAGGAGACTATTGATCACTGTGTCACAAACCCCACAAGAAAGAGAGACATACAGTAAATTTAAATTATCAGAAGTGACTGGCATACGCATACTTGTTTATGAGCAGAAAACGTGAGAATCTACCATCTGGAACATTGCATATATAAGGATAGAACCATAAAATATATTTATTTTCTTTTGTAATGAAGGTAGATATATAATGAAGATCTTTATCAAGTTATTTCTGCAATTTTAGCAATTCAAGGTTCTTTTGAGATCCTTTCCTATCTTCTTGAAAACTGATTTCTTGATACATAAACTTTTTCATGGAGTCTAGACAATGAGTCAAAAACAACTGAATTTAGGGATGGAAACAAAGAGGTAAGGAACAGAGAATAAATCCAAATCTATATGGTCCTCTTCTACAGAACTGCTTAACTGTCCTGTAGAAAGTATACTTACTTCTCTGGCTGAAATTAGCAGGTACTGAAGAGTCAGTATTTCCTGTATGGGATCCCAAAGAAACCCATGAAACTCAAGATAGGAGCAGATACTTGTTTGTGGAGGCTAACTGGAGAATAATAATTTGATGTAGGACTTACGGAAAAACAAACAAACAAACAAAAACCTTTGATAACTAGATTTCAAAATATTATATAACTTGAACAGAATTTATAATATAGGCATATTGCAATTGAAATATGTCTCACAGTGTATGTGTTCATATAAGAAGAGTATTCTGAGCCTTTTTCTTCTTCCCAAAGGCTTTTCTATTTGGAAAATAATTAAATGAACAACAACAAAAGAATCTTTTTATATTTACATTATAATATTATTCTTAATTCCAAGACAGATAAAAAATACAGGTTGTCTATTTGTTTTAGATTTTGCCCTCTGAAACAACTGTATAGTTTCAGAATTTTCATTCTTCTTTTTTGGGACTATAACTCTGGTCATGGTCTAGATCTTTGGGATATCTCTGGGTATATGCATATAATGAATGTGAATAATATGGTCTAAGGGCTCCAATCTACAGTCACTGGGCAGATACTAAGCTCTGGAGAGCTTACTCAGAATTGGGTAATGTGAAATTGCAGGAGTGTTAAACTCTCAAGTTAAAAAGTTGGCATCACTGAATCCTATGAGAATTTTTCTATTATTTCAAGTCATATTCCTTTCAAGTTAAACAGCATATTTGGCAGCTGTGGTCTGTCTCTACTTAGCTCTTCATATTATTTCTTAAGGGGAGCAAAGATTTTTTGGGAACTATAATTAACAAAACTCTCAAAACAAATAATGTAGAAGTACAGTCCCAATTGCTATACAAGATGTGCCCACTTCTTAGATAAAAGTAACTTTAAGGAGTAATATATGATACATACGCACAATATTACTTTTTTAATGTCATGAGATGAAAAGTAATATACTTCTCTTGGTCGGATTTTATTTAACAAAAATAATAACACTTTAGATATTAATTTTGGTTTTTGTTTACTTCATAAACCTACAATACATGAACTCACTTCAGTGTTCTTAGTTAGAAGTGAACTCTAACTTTTATTTTTATTTTTGTCCTGAATATATACTGTTTGATCATTTACAAAATCAGTGTAAGTGATCAATTAACATATTAGTTTAAGGCATTTATTGTTTATAGCTAAAGTTTATTTTTAGTTTGCTCTTATGCACTCTGGCTGTATCTGTTCTTGAATTATCTCAAATATTATTACTTATTTAAATCTTTTCTTTTTTTTTTTTTAAATTACTGAATACATATTTTAGCTCCATAAGTTTGCATAAGCATTTCATGTATTCCACAAACACGGTATGTAAGTTTTATGTGTAATCAGTAGTTTACTAATATTTAACAGTTTTTAAAAATATATCTCTCCAGGACTATCTTCAAGTGACACTTTTAATAGAAGACAAGATTAAGAATAGATTACTTTTAGTACAGATTAAATTTCTTTAATGTAAGTAAGATTAATTACTCAAAATGTAAAAAGCCATGTTTCTGACATCATGATGGCTCTGTAATGTAAGGTATCTAAATGTACATGTTAAGTTATGTGCAAAGCTAGTAGGACAGAAATACCCTAATCTACGTCTTGCCTGTGTACCACAGCATATCTATTATTGTATGAATTTTGTGCCAATATATTGCAATACAGGCACAGCAAAACCTATCAACACAATATACTGCATATTATTTTATCTATAGTACCTTAAATGAAAAGTTTGACTAGAATAGAGTCGATCTGAAATATAAACTGAATATCACATCTATCCCGTCATCTCTTAGATGATTTTGGTTTTTTGTTTGTTTGTTTGTTTTGTTTTTGCAAGGATGATTTTGTGTTTTCCTACAGAATATTTTTCATAAAGTTATTAGTGATTAAAAATATCACAAAAAACTGACACGCTTTAATTCATTTCCTCTGAAAAAAAAAAAAAGTATATATATAATTGTAAAATCTTGGTATTATAACTTGTTGTCTGTAGATTTGTGCCCGGTGCGCAGCACCAATAAGCGCACAGAGCCAGAATCCACAAAAAGGTCCATGATATGACAGCCTGGGAATGAGTAAGTAGTTAAAGGTCTGATGAATTCCGATTAAGGAATTAGAACAAAGATGCTTTTAATCTGATGCAAAACTACGAAGAAAGATTTGGGGTCACCAAAATCACCACCATTATCGCATGTGCTTATGAAAGCAATTGTACAGTTCTTTAAAGGAGACATTATTGTTCCCAAAGATAGATAAATTAAACACCTGTATTTAGGGTAGGATTATTTTAGAAAGCAAGGCAAGGTTTAATGATATAAATTATTTGATAGATAAATAAAAGTGAATTTAAGTAATAATTCAAGGATTCTGGAACTGTATTTCCTGGGATACTGATTTACAGATCTGAAGTGCTGATAGTTGAGAGAATCTTGACAGTCCCCTTTTTCCTGTTCTGACACTTTGATATCTTCTCCACTACCTTCATAAAGCCATGTTCTTCAGTCTCTTTTACTCATAAAATTGGAAACTTAATTTTTGACCTTTGAAAGTGTTGAAGTAAGTCTTCTTACTATATCATAAAAAATTAACAGATATTCTTCATACACTGCATGGTGTTAGGCAGCATTACCCATTACTGTCTTGTTTTTAATTGCTTAGCTTCTACACTAAAAATCAAGTAGTGACTTTTTTTTTCTCTTTTCTGCTGCATTTAGTCTCAGGCTTCATGGGAGTCAATAACGTATTAGTCAATAAGGTGTATTATTATAAGGTAAAATAACCTTACTGCTAGATAAAACAAAGATAGGTATTGAGATCAAGCATTGGATCCTTGATCATCTGTGCCACTTAACTGTCAGCATGGTCTGGCATGGACTTGGTCTGTGCCAACCAGCACAACTGAGGCACATTTTTTTGTGTGTTTTGCCACATTCTTCTGTTTATAAAGCACACACAGGATCATTTCTCTTGAAGATAGTGTGGATAGAACATTGGTGACTTGGGTACCTCCTTCCCACAAAGATTTCATTACCATTCCAGCATGTTTGGCACCACTCTTAGTCCCATCCTTCTTCCATTCCCAGTTTGCATGCTATGTAAATGCTACTCTGAAGGGCCGCATTAGAGCCATCTCACTATTTCAGATATTTTGAACTGAAGAGAATACTGAAACTATAACTATGTTTTTCTGAGAGTCAGAGGGATGTCACCTCAGGTCCAGAAGACAATGCCAAGTGCTATGCAAAACACCTTTGCCATATGTCCCCAGGAGAATATACATAGTCCAACAATTTATTCCTTCAGTAACTGAACTAGTTACTTCTGTTACTTCCAGGATAGGTTTAATTTGTTTTAATGAAGTAGGAAATGATTTTGGGATGGTTTCATGCTTTGCAAGTATTAATACACTACTGAGTGAATAATTCAGTCCTTTTTCTGTGAATTTAGCAGTGACAGGCAGCTTATTGCAGCTACCTAGTCCATGGTGACATGGCAACACAATATGCTAAACCAGCTATCATACCACTGAAGTTTTGTCCCTGAGGGATTGGCATCAACTTGCAGTAGGGAAGACAGTAGAGTTCCAGCATACCACATCCTTGCTTTGTCCCTTCCCTACAAATGAAACAATTCCGCAGCTGCCTTCTACCAAAACCAGATGTGGTAGGGTATGGTAGAATAGGATAGGATATGGAAGTGTAGGTAAAAATTGGCACTGAAGATTACTGTGTTATTTCTGCTACCTTTATACTAGCAGAGATTCCTGGCACTCATAGGGTTTCTCTGGGGTTTGTAACCCAGGTAGTTTTTCTGTTACTTTGCAAATCCCACACTGCTACAGACTGGTAAAAGAAATCAAAATTCCCTGTCAGTCTGAGTCTTTAAACAAGCAATGGTCCTCAAATGTCATCCTATCTTTAAACTGTCTGCATACTCTATTGCAGTTAAAAATGTTTGTTAGATGGCTGGAATATATGCAGATTCTTCACTGATTTGTTCTGTTTATGTGTTTGCATTAATTAGAAAGAGAAGTTCAGACTTAGCAAATATGATTTTAAAAGCTGCATGTTAAATTGTAGGTTTTCCTTCTCTGCCTGGCAAATAAAATGGGAGAAATGATCAACTCAGGGACATTCTTTTTTTGGGTATATTTTTTTTAATAGTAAAGACTACTGTATTTCAATCACAAACCTGGATACTGCTATGAAAAACAATTGATATCAAGTCTTTTTTTTGTAATAGATAACTATGAAGAACAGTGGTCAGTTAATTTACCATGTTCTATGTTTATATTTTTATATATATATTTTTTTCTTTTGATCTAACATAAGTAGTCCTCATTACTGCAGAGAGAAATAAATTTGTTCTGCTCATGAGTTCTTCTGTGCCATCAGAGATACATAGTGCATTCTTCTGCACACGTTTACTCTTCTATGCTTAATATTTAACATGTTTTGTACAATACAATTGTTCACCAACATTGTGAGAAAAAGGTCCCCTTTGTTGCATTATTTTGTGACGTTAGATTAGCATGTGATACGTTTATGTAAAAGAGCCGTTTAGAGGCCATGGGTCTGGTTTTCATACTGTCATTCACACTGAGGCAGTACTTTTTACAGTTGTTGATCCCAAGGAAACAAATTGCCTGGGGGAGCTAGGCCATTTCATAAAGTAAAGGCCTGTTCAAAATCTTAGCAAGAGCAGAATTTAATACTAACAGAAGTGGAAGTATTTAAATGCAGAAGCCCATGTTTCCAGCTGCAGTGATAGTCACTATGCCATAGATTCATTTAACTGAACACAAATTATATTCTACTGTTTCTTTTTATATAAAATTATTTTCACATTTGAAAGTGGTTGTGAGTATACAACACTCTTTTGATTTTTATTACTTACATTTTTATGTAATGAGCAGATTTTACCTTTTCTACTGTACTTTACTGGGCAGAAAACCCATTTAGCTGCTGCTATATGATAATTATATCATTAATATATAACTGTGTGTCTTCCACAGTAGGACTGGGTGTGTTTTTTAATCTGAGCAAAAGTAGAATTTTGTGAATTCTTGTAAAATGGTAGACAAGTCCTTCAATGGCTTCAGCTCTTTCCCTAAATTACTGTCTGGTCTCAGAAATTAGAGAGGATGCCTGTATTTTGCGTCTTTTACAACTGGATTAGTTCTTTGCTCTTCTTTCTACATAAGAGTAGCCCCATCTCTTCCACATTTTTGAGTTCCCATTGTGGGTTGACAAAGTCTCAAGTACAGGCAGAAGCTGGGAACTCTTTTAAAATCTGTCATATCTTTAGTGATAGAGATGCAGTGCTTAGCACTTCAGTAAGCATATTGAAGAAACTACTATATTGGATAAATAATGATATTTAAGTTGCAGTGAAGAAAATAAAAGCTTTTTTTCAATAGCAGAGTCTCCTTTTTCAAAAGTAGGAGTTTCATTTCATGTCCATCTTTTTTTCAGATTTTTTTTAAACATTTCTAATAGGTTACTGTGCTCTCAAGAAAAGAACAGATTGGTAGCAATGAAGAATGAAATTTCATTTTTTCTCTAGTTGGATTTAATGTAGGTATGTTTGACCTGGAAGTATATAAATTTAGTTTAATTTCAATGTTTTCTATGCTTTCACTTTGTTTTTGTATGTATTTATGCTCTATCAATCCTGAGGACTTGCAGCTATATCCTGAAATAATAGTTCAGTGTGGACTTTTTCACCTTCCTTCTGACAGGAAAACATTACAAAATTCAGATTTCCTGCTTTAGACTTCAAAGGACATAAAAAACCTGAGGCATTTTATAAACCTTCATTAAAACTTGAAAAATCATTTCTCATCATGCTGTTTCAATAAGCACTGTAGTTTCATGAATATTATAGAATTCCACTTACTGAAACTTTTAGTTTCAGGACCTCTTTGGCTTGCCTATTTAAATAGCAACTTTGTTTCAGAGTAAAATAATACATTACTTTTAGTTTAGGTTTTTTTTTTTTTTAATTCATTAATCTTTGAGTTACTGTTTAAAATCTAGTGCCGCTTGCAATGTCATCTGGGAAAGAATGTAACAATTCTCTACTGCTGTGTAATAAACAGTTTCTCATTTGTACATCTGTTGATTTTGCTTTATATATCTACTACTTTATTTGCAAATGTTTATGCAGCATATCAAAATAAATGTAGGAAATTTTTATTTATGTTGAGCAAAAATATATTTAAGAATCTTTATCGTTTGTATGCTTATATTTGTTTATTTACAAAAAAATCTAAACACATGCAAGCAAATCCTAAGATTATTAGTATTTCTATATTCTTAAACTGTTAATTTTTCTTTTTCCAAAACTTTTAATTGTTGTGTGTGAAATTTAAACATCTGCTGCAGTAGCACTGAAAGATAAATGATAATTGTACTTTAGCCTTAAGTAAAGGATTTTTTTTCTGCACAGTTTTTTATATTTATTTGAGATTTTAAATGCTTATTCAAATGGCATTGGAAAGAAAGAATACCTTTCAAGTCCAAAGTCCTCCATGGCACACCTTGAGTCTAGCTGACTTTTTTATGATATTTATATTTCTGTGTATGTGCATTTCTTATGTCTGTATTGTTTTCTTACTTTGATAAATCATATCTTTAGAAACTCTTATCTACCATTAGATGTGGATTTTAGCAGGTAATTCTGAGATTGCCTACTGAAGAGATATTAAGTTTTATTCATAAGGAGAAATTGCCACAGAATCCAGCTGCTCAGTCTTACAGTGTCTTTCAGGTACCCAAAGCCATTAGTAACTGACCTTGGTAGCTTCATTAAAGAGATACAGAACAACTTTCATGTGTGTTTCAGTACAGATGGCGATAGCCCCAGAACTGTTGCTTCAAGCCAGAGATCACAAGCTATTTTAACAAGAGCATATTCCTTGATATACTTCCTACTGATCATGGTCCATTACCAGCACCAGGTTCCAGTGGGAGAGGGAGCTAGTCAAGAACTATGCTTGGCTGCTTTAGGGCAGAGCCTGTGTTATGCAGTTAACTGCACTAATTATATACTCTTGATGAGATCATTAGAGGACAATAAAGGAAAATGAATACAGTTTGCAATATGTGTGGTCATATTAGCCACACAGAGAAATTATGGTTTGTACTTAAATGCTATTTAGAAAGTGTCCATTAAAAAAAATGTAGACACCCATGTATGTACACTGTAATGATGCCTAAGCTAATTTTCTTTAATGTGTTTATTTTTGAAATTGGGAATTGGACCCTGTTTCTCTCTGATTAGAATGCAAAGAAAAGATTTTAAATGAGACATGCAACAGTATACCTACAGCCATGTACTTCATGGAAGTACGCTAGTGCTGATGTAGACCAGAGTTAATGGACCATTTGCAACATTTTTGATTTTAACAAAAATTAAGGATTAAATCTTATTTCCACTTAAGAAAGAGACTATTTATTGACACTTAAGTGCAGTTAGAAATTTATTTTAACTCTATCATCGTAATTTGGAGGGAAAAAAAAAAAGAAAGAAAAAAAAGACTTTTAAGGATTTCTTTAATAAAAAATGTATTTGTGTACACTACTTCATACACAAAATATCAGCAAGTATAGAAGTTGGCAATAGTGCATAAATTTGTAGACTTTGAAGCAATAATCTTTCCAGCACGTACACTGTTGTACCTTATCAGTGTGCATTGTAACAACTTATGGAATGTGTAACCTGAAAGTGCCTCCTCAAAAAATAAAAGTCCAGTTATTTTATATTGCTCAAATTCAAATAACTGAACTTCCATTTGTAAACTGGGAGCAATAACTAGACAAAACTTCAACTTCTTAAAAGTTGCAAATGGAGTTTTTCTTAAACATTTACTTTTATGGGTTATTAAAGGTAGTACATTCATGGTGGAAAAGTACATTTATGGATTATCATAGAAAATTATCTCTTTTTTGGTGGGAGGATAACTGGACTGTTTCTTCCTCTCCACTAATTACCCAAAGCTCTTTTAACTTAACTGAGCCTTTATGGATGCCACAAACCAGAAAATTAACTGCACAAAGAACTCTTCAGAGCCTACATCTATTAAGAAGGCAATGTATTTAAAACACACGTTTCTGTTACCAGTAGACAATTTTATTGACCCTTTTCCATTCCTGCTCTTGGTGCCTGCTCAGGGTGGCACTGCAGTCCAGAGAATTATTTTCTGCTGGTTGTAACTGCAATGTTAGTGGACTTTGTGGACTTCCTTTACAGGAGGACAAGAGAGAGAAGGCATAAGGCTAGTTCAGATATTAACAACCAGAGACAATGGCTGCATTATTAACTGTACTCTTTAGTACTTGATTTTACTGGATTTCTTCAGTCAACGTTCTCATGGCTTTGCTCTGCATCTCTTAGAGTCTTAACATTTTCTTAAACTTAGATCTTAATATCCTTCCAAACTCAGCATTGGAGAACAAATATCAGTCTGATCCAGTTCTTAATAAGGAAGGATTCCCGTTGACTTAAATGAGAGTTAGATCAGCCCATAAAATGGACAATTGGTTTTGCCTTTTAATTAACTAAAGTGGCCAAGTTAGTCATCACAACAGAGTCAAAGGACTATGCATACAATTGGTGGTTCATGTCTTCTTAACTAAAGGTCTACATGTGCTATTAGAGTATATAATTCATTTTATCTGAGTGTAATCTGAGCCATTCTCCAAATCAATGACTGTTTAAAAAAAGAAAATAATCTTTTTTTGCCAGACTGCAAAGAACCACAGATTCAATAGTGAAATGATTGATCCTGCACTTTTTTCAAGAAAAAGAAACTGCATGCAGTTTGCTCTGTACTTGGACAACATATTAAAGACTGGAGCTTTATTTACTCCGTAAGAAAATGGAAGATTCCAAGAACTTGAATAAGAAATAAATCTTGATTCAATACTGTAGCCCACTGTGTGCTGGAGTTTAATAAGCATATGAAGCTGCTGGCTGGCTATTATGCTTTATCATTTAGTTTTTGTACTCTAAGAACTAAAGTCTTGAAATTCTTTGGTGGTTCTTTGAGACTGAGTCCACTAATTCAAAGTATGCTAGATTTATAAATCATATATTCTTTTCCATTGCATTAGTTAGGAAAAGATAGTGCTTTTCATTCTTAGCAATTCGATTCAGCTGCTTTATAACAATTGTTATAACTAGAATAACATTAGTAATACTAATTCAATTATTATTCAATTATTAAAATAAATGTTAAAAAATAATTATTCTTGTTATTATTAGTTTCTATTTGCAGGTAGTCTTTCCTCCTGAGAGTTACAGTGTGAGTTTTGCATGCAAACAAATATCAGCAAATATCAAAATTGAAATAATTAGCTTTTCCACATCTGGAATTAAAGACGAAACAAAAGTCTTTTGAGGTTTATGTAGGTTTTGTGCTGATTTGCAAAATACCTCAAGTGCTTTGTAATGCACAAAATCTAAGGTGAATAAATAACGCTGTTTGAAGCAATATAATATAAACAGACGGTTTTGTACTAAATGCTGTAAATTTTTAATACAAGCTGAAATCAGTATTTTTTATCTACTAAAATCAGTGACCTCCATTGAGTCTAGGGAGAAAGGAATTGAGCCTAGAGCATAAAAGACAGTATGAATATATTGTTAAATTTTGTTAATCTTATGAAGCAATGTTGCTCACAGACTGGAAACATCTTTAAAAAAAAAAAACTGCTTTTGTCACTTGTAAGCTATTTGCAAACTTTAGTTTGCTCAATAGTGTTAGTAGAAAAGAAAAGAATTGATAAACAAGGACTTAATTACAAAATCAGTAAGAAACTGATCCTCTTTCACCCCAAAGTGTATTTATTAAAACATTTACTAAAACCTGGCAGGTGTGGGTTTGAGTTTCTATCTGTAACTAGAAAGTAGATCTGGACTTTAGTGTGCTGTATATCTTCTCAGAATGTGTTTTGTGTGTATGTTTTTCCTCTAGATGTTATTCCACTAAGTGCAATATACTTAAATATTTCTTGGCACAAATAATTGAGTTTCAATATTCTGTATTTTTTATTTAGGAATGAATGCCCCATATTTTATCCGTGTCAGTGAACATTTAAATATACCATGCAAACCAGAACAGATTTAACAGGACTGGCTGAGAAAAGACAAACTAATGCATAAAACACAGACTAATGTGTAACATGATGGTCAGAGCAGCTTCACAGGGAAGCAGGAAATGCAGATATAAGTCTTTTCGATCTGAGAGAAAAACATGAATATTTCAGTATCCTGGGTGATTCTCTACCCTTTCACTAGGTACAAAAGAAGCTGCCACCACCTCTTTCCAAATTTTTGAATGGCCTAAGCCTTAGTTTTATTTTTTACCTTAAACATGCTTAAAACATCTAAGATAGAAACAATAGTTTTCCCATTTTTTATTGTAGTGACTTTTTTTTTTTTTTAAGAGTAGCTAGGTGTGTTTTTTGAGGAAAAGGTGAAATGGAAGGTGATTTGTATTTTTTGTATAGTTTTTGGAAATTAAGAGCAATTTTTCTTGCAGCTTTAAAGCAATTTAAAGTTTTACATAATCTAATTTTTGTTCTACTTTGCAACATTGTCTAAACTTATTCATACATGTATTATTATTCATATGGCTATGTGCACAGAATATATATACTTTCTTTTTGCTGCTATGTTAAAAATCTACATATTAAAAACTATGTAACTCTCACTGGTCATGCCAGGTTGAGATTTTAATATGTGTATCAGGGAGGCTTGAAGCCAGATTTATGCTCAACTTCCTATGGGCTATTTCAGGAGCCAGATAAACATCTTTGCATATGGTCACAGTAACTTGCCTTGGCTTCTGCATAAATTTCACAGTTGTGTACTAAAACACTATTTCTCCGATATCTATCTATCTGGCTTGCTTTCAAGCCTTGGATTGACTAAAAGAACCTCAGAAAGTAAGCCACAGGCCTCATTTGCTCCAGGAGTTGTTTCCAATCTTAGACAATCAAGTTCTATTTTTAGATACTGAAACATAGGCTTAGACATGTGATTGTAGGTCCCTGAAGTCTATCAAATTTGGCCAGAAAGACAGAGTCTTTTTGTAAAATTTTGTACTCCTGGTTTAACCACATGAAATCTACAGGTTTTATTTTGCTTGTAAAACAAAATAAGAATAAATATTAGGGCTGAGAAGGTCCAGTTCTTTATTTTTTTTTTCATGTTCTGAGGCGACTTATCATCTAAAACAGCCAAAGTAGGGGTTAATGGATTCAAAAGTTCTCAGAATTCTGGCAAAGTCAGATTTTTTTCAGGAAGCTCTAGCAAAGATACCCCTGCCTTTATTATTATAGTATTTGTTGTAAGGATATATGGTAACAAAGAGTAACAATTCATTCAAGGCTGACTCATTTTGTTCTAGCAAGACTCCATTCTGTGCCCTTTTGATGACATAAGCTATTTTTTCAGGTGTATTCTAAAGTCCAGATAATATTTTTATTAGAAAGTAAACTAATAGCAATGGATGGCAGGCTTCTCATGCAGGTAACCTGAAGGTAACCAAACTTACTAAAATTTTTGCCTTTATATGAATCATTATTTTGCTTTGTCATATGTGGTATAGATTTTAAGAGCACATTGAACCCCATCATTTCAAATGTGGTGATAAATACAACCCAAATCAACCTGTCTTTGAGATATTGGAAAATTAGTGGCTCTTTAAGGGACCACAGTAATACAAAAGTAAGCACTGGCGAGAATTGCTTACCCTTTATTGACCTCACAAGGGTGAGAAGGATTACCTTTGCACTACATTTGTCATAGCTTACATAATAATATCACACAACATGAGTTTTATTTTAGTTGTCAAGCCTCATTAATGTATTTTCATTGGTTTTGCTGTGATGTCAAATGTTCTGGGCCAAATGTAATCCTCTGGTCAAATATTTTATAGCTGTGAAACAATACATTGAAAAAAAGCATGTTTTCTTTCACTTTAAAAGATTTATGGATAAGACCTTCTCTTGTGCTTGTATTTGTAAATATCCAGGTTAAGCAAGTCACTATCTCCTGTGTTAGTCAGTTCTACAAGGCAGTAATTTTCTTCTATTTCTCTTCTGGTACACCTCATCAAGCCACATGCAAATTTTTGTGGTTTTCTCCATTCTGTCTGTAAAATTTGGTCACTTGGTCTGGACCAACAAAAATTCCCTTTGTCTAGAACTTTCTTTAAACTTAAACTTTCCTCATCATGGTTGCAACAGCCCTCTCTTTATTGTCTTCCTTTGCTTACTCCATGGAAGGGGTACGCTTCTTACCCACTCAAAATCCTAGTAGTGAATTCATATTTCTTTAACACCATTCAGACCATGTCATTTAATTGCTATTAGTTTGGGTTTATTTTAGTCATCTAATATGAGATGGTGTTAGTCAACATGATATTACTTTTTAATATTATGATAGCATGCATTCCAAATGCAATAACATAAAGGTAATGATAAAAATCAGAAAAAGTGTATTACATCTCCCAGCCCATCCTCTGTTAGTGAAGGTATGCTCTCTACAGTATGTTAGAGGCATAATCAAAAGTAGTAATAAAATATTAATAGCTTTGATTTTCACTTCTGAAATAAAACATCCATTTATAAATAGGCTATGCAATGATACTAGATATTAAATTTTCCCATGTGTTTTGTTTCTTAGAGTAAAAAATGAGTTCAGAGGTAGATAGGGCCGTTAAGAAAGAAAAACAGCTGCAGAGGTCTAGCATAGAATGAGAAGACGTCCGTGACCATAAAGTAATTATAATTGCAGGGAATAAAATATGCTACTGCTATTTTTTATTAGACCAAATAAAGTTGAGAAAAATTGTGTACTCAAGGGTACATGATGAGATATATTTATTTTGTACTACTCACTCAGATTTTAGCTAGTGTAAAGTTCAAAAGCTTTGAAAAAATATATATATAAAAAGTTAAATAATTTTTAGATTCTACTTACTATCATTCAACTGAAAATATTTAAGCAGAAAAGACCTTACAGAATCTGAGTCACATACTGTGCAGAAAAAGCACGCTTGAGCGATTCATGAGGTTGAAAATGTTTAAAAAATTTCTACATTTATTAGAGAACCTAAATTACATTGGCATATATATTATTTATAACAACACTGTTACTGTATCATATAGAGTTACTACAATGCAGCTGAACATTTTGTTATTTGTGTAAACATGAACAATGAAAAGATTGTTTATTCCCAGAATGGGAGAGAAAAGTATTCTAATTACAGTTTGCATTGTTTTGCCTGTGGGCTCCCCAAGAGCCAGTCCCTGATGGGAAGCTGATGCCTCACATTCAGTGATGCATGAACTCAGGCTCTTTGTTCTGCAATAGGAAAAAAACCTATCTGTGCAGTGCCATTTCTTGACTAATGCATGTAAAAGGTTATTGTACTTGATTCTTCTGCATCTGCACAGAGCTGACACAGAATCTGTCCTTTTTTCCTTTCTACTTCTGCATTTAACTTTCGTCTGTTTCTTTCTCTTACCATTAAAAGACATAGCGAAAAAAAAAGATCAGAATTAATCTTTTGTTTTTCTGGAAATGAAAGAATTATTTTGTGAATTTATACGCTGATGTCTGAATAATTGCTAATTATGTAAGCTATTCATAATATATACATGAAGGGAAAGTAAACTCAAAATCACCTGTTCCCTTGGGCAAAGTGCATAATCTAAATGAACTACAACCAAATGCTTTATTATTTACATTGTATGCAAATTTATTTTCTAAAACATATTTGACAAAGTATTGAATTCACTTATGAACATATAATAGATCCCACTTGTACTGAAGGTCTCTTTTAGACTGTTTTCTGAATAATTAAATCATATGGAAAAATGTCAGAAGGCAAAATAAAATGTATTTATTCCAGCCATATCTTCCCACAGCATGACATGTCGTCTGAAAACAACACTAAGCATTTTATGCCATCTGTGCTGGTTGGGGATGCATTTACAATGCATTTCAATGTGGAATATTCCTTTTTGAGTTCCACACAGTCAGCTTATAGCAATAAGCGCCTAAATAGAGTGATCTACAAAAACAGACAGCCATCGATACTTGGTTCACTTTCATCTGCACCTCGAGCATTGTTTTATCTTTGGGAGATGGAGCTTGTTCGTTATGCTGTCATTCATAGCTTTATATAAATAAAATGTTAGTACAAAGCTTTGTTTATGTACAGTAGTGATTAGATTTTTTTATGTGGTAAATGCTGAATAACACAGGTTAACAGTACTTAAGTGAAATATTAGTGTTCCTAAAAGAGACTGTTATAAAATTTTTAATATTTGTTTTTAAAAATAATAAGCAAATTTAATTTCAGGAAAATACTATAATACATACAGTCCCAGGGACTGTATGTAAAGCATTGGGTAACTGTGAAAAGTCTTAGCTTCTAGTTGCATATAACTGATAATCATTGTATACCAGCTCTCCATAAGTGATCTGCAGAATCAAAGAATATATTGTTTCAGTCTGCACATGTTGTGTAAATTGCATCTTTCAAGTCACTCTCTCAAACAAGGCTAGTGTGTATTTGAGACTTGTTACGTGCAATTATTACCAATGAAATTACAATAATTGCTAATGTCTGTATTTTTTTCTTACCTTGTTAGCATTTAAGAAATGGTTTCATAACAACAACAAAAATTGCATATCAAAATGGTCTTCATTCTCTATTTCATCCAAGTAGAGCTTTTAAACTTATGAAAAAAGACCTGCTAAGAAGTAGTTTGAAGCTCCCTAACTCACAAAGGCCCATCCTCAGTGTAAGCTAATGCTGCAGAGGACAGAGGATGAGTCTCCTTAACAGAATCTGATTTTGTCATCCTACGTGTAGAGAGTCCTAGCATGACCTGGAAGACTATCCCCTTAGTTGCTGGGGATTCTTTTCTGACCTACCCCATTTTACTGTACAATAGTTTTCTTATATTAATTAGATATTATTTTTGCTTAAGCACTATTATTTTAGTCTTAATACTTTTCTTGTTTAACATATGTTGTATAACATAAGAAATGATGTAACGATTTCCACAAAGCCATAGTAAAGAGTCAAAAAGCTACTGTGTATCATAGGAAAAACATATGCATTTTGATTGTTAAGAAATACTATTTTCTTGTTATGGGATTAAACACTTATCTCCTGTTCCAAAATGCTAATTATCAATGCTAATTGCCAATGTCTCCTTAGAGGACATTCAAGTCTGAAATATTTGGGAAGCAAAATCTTGGACATTAAGAAGTATTCAGTCTCCTGAGAAGAAAAAGCAGAATACATTAATTATTGCCAATTTCCACTGTAATTAAATTTATAAATAAAATATTAGTTTCCTTCATTTTCTTTTTGGTTAAATCAGTCTAGAAGAAGTTTGGGGTCCTTAGTAGCTCTGTAATTTAATCTCAGTGTTGGACTTTCAGCAAATACCTATACAGCATACTATGTATAATATATGTGCGAATTTCTCAACAAGAACATTTTAAAATGTATTATGAACAGTTTCATCTGGTAGAATGAGCTGATGAGTTGGCAAAATGACTTTTTTATTATTAGTGTTGAATAAAATTGTAAAAAATTGTTAAAGGCATTGTTTGTAGAGAAATCTCTTTTGTTAAGTAGTTGGTAATATTGGAGAAAGGGGATATTTTCTGATACTCAAACTCCAATTGCAAGTTCATGTCAGACTATAATATCCTCTGAAATTTTTGAAAATGTATTTGTTGTTCTGGTATGATTTGCTAAATTACATCTGGCTTGAAGTTTCAGAGAGGCTTTCACAATCACTGTTTCATAAAGATTGTTGTCAGGATGACCATTAAATGTTTCTTCTTCCCAAGAAACACTTCTGTGCATGCTGTTTTGCAACACAGCTTCTGTGTAAACAGTTTTTCTATGTAGCCAATCTGCCCCTCGGCAATAGCCTTAAAATCTCCTTTTGATTCTTTATACTTAGCTCATTTCACGAAAATAAGTCATGTTTCTTCTGCATCCTTCTGTGTCCTGCTATTAGCAGAATTATCAGCCTACCACATTCCAGGTGGTGACAATGCTGTGTGACTGTTCTTTGTTGCTGGCAGATTGATCAATAGAATAGAGCATATTCCAGACAGATTTAATATTAAAATACAAAGTACTAATTGTGAAAAAGGCAATCGGAAGATAAAATCAGTAGCAACAAGATAAACTCCTGGTAGATCTCAGTCAGCAATTTTCTTTGAACAAGGATACAAATAAACAGTAAGCTTGGTATAAGTGATGAAAATTGAAAATGCACATCATATATCAAAAGAACAGAAATATTGGCCAATATGTATATTTTAATCTTAAAGAGCTTTACACAATTATCTTATATTACTTTATTTAGCAGTTGTACTAAGAGCCCCTGAAGATCAAACATGCTTTATTAATGTTGGAGTAAATAAATATCTGGTGAAAAATTGATGATAGGTTACAGATAAGACAGATTAAAGTATTGTAGGCTAGATACAGAAAGTATACATTTAGTTAAACGCGTTTCTAGTGGTGAAAGAATTTCATTGCTTCAGTCTCTAGGTAAGTACTGTACATATCCAGACAGCTATTGGATAGGATTTTAATTCTACTCTTAGCTCTATAACAGTATAGAAAAGATTGTTTACAGTAATACAAATCATATACAATAGGAATAACAAACATAAATATACTTAATCAGAACCATTTATGTCTTTTTTTTTTTTTCTGTACTGCTGATTAGTCTTAGGAAGAGAAATTAATCTTCAGCCTTACAGAGTCAGTCCTGTATTCTTTACTAACATCTGTGTTTCTCCCACATTAATGTTTTTTAGATTGAAAGAAGCATTTGCACTTCTGAGTCACCAGTCAGTGGTGACAGTTTGCTCATGCCTCAGGATACTGAGTCCAATGGTTTCATACATATTAGTCATCTCATTTGCAAGATTCTGAACATGTCCTCTTCAGGCTTACCTTAGTGCAGAGATTTTTAGCAGATACCGGTTTGGTAGATTTTCAGAAACCATATAGCAAAAGTGTAAATGGGATTCTATGGAAAACTGTACTTGACAGTGTAACAAAATTAATAAAAAATCTCATTTTCTGTTGCAGTTTTTGGGGCAAGTCTGTTCCTTTTATTCCCTCAAAAAATCAGCTTGCCCCATTTCAGTTTAAATTATATATGCTCATTAACTTTACCTTTAAATATTCAATACAAACTCCTGACTATTGAACTTAGCAGGGAGTTTGCTGTTTACTTCAGTGAAAATCAGTTTTCTCTCTACACGTCTCTTTGCCAAATTTGTGAGACATACGGTTGACATTTGCTATTGTTAGGAGCTGGCCTTCTGCAATTATTGTATTGTCTTTAGTTATTTTTTTTTGTTGTTATTGAAACAACAAGAATGTCTGAATGGTATAGGGAAAAAACTCTTCACATTTTCATGTGAACAAAACGTGTGTAGAGAATGGATTTATTGCCCTCTATAAAGAATTTTCTAACACTTGTTAACATAACAGGCAACTGAAGAGTATATGTATGTGAAAATTATGACATATTATTGAGGACAATAAATATTTTTGGAGCTTAAACTTGCTTACCTTTTGCAGAGCTGTGTTCTGTGGAAAATAAGTTGCAAACACAAGACTTGGACAACAGTATTCTACTACTATCAAGAAACTACTTTGAAAAGCTATTAGAGAAACTGAGATGTTTTGATTTGGCACCCAGAGCTGGAAAACCAGTTCTACCTGCTGAATTACAGGTTTAAAACTTTGTGTTAGCTGATATACCTTCAGGGCTCCCTGGCCACTCAAGAAAATTTACCGAAATCTTGCACTGAAAAGAATGGTGCACTATCAAATAAAAACATCATTCCATCAGCTCAGTATGTCACAACACTTTCTCTTAGTTTCCATTCCACACACACATTGCAGATGAATTTATCAGAATACAAGTGTAGGTGATCACATGCTGTTCATTATTGATTTAAGGATGATATGTTTCAAGTGTATATGCTTAAATCAGTACAAAATAGAAGATGATGTCTTCATTTAAATTAAAATGTAACAAATATGGTGTACTCTTACAATCCTTTAATATTATGAGAGCTTAATTCTCTCTAACATTGCCTTGGCTGTATTAGAACATATTGAATAAAATGAGACTTTACGAGAAATTTCACTATGAAAAATTTGCTATAACAATGTTTTATTACATTTTTATTGAACTTTAGCCACTAGAGAGTAGGATCATCTCTCCATCCTTTGAATTTTACTGCAAACATTAGGCAAAAGACAAAATCAATGACCAAATTTGCATTCTAGTTTATTTTATGGTTGCTACAACTACAGAAGATGTGTTAATATGTGGCTGAGGCTGCTTCTATCAATTTCTAAACACAAGCATTAAAAAAACAGAACATCCTGAGCTATGATCTATTCACCAACTTAGCTATCATTAATTTTTAACACAAAAGTCATTCTTATATTAGCATGTATGAGTTCAAGTAAGAAATCCAAATTTACAAAGAATACTTATTGTGATTGCAAGTATATGTATACAGGTGTGTATATGTATCATTCTCTATACATCTCCTAGCTTATGGCACCTTTAAGAACTAGGGACCAGACTAAGGGCAAAAGAGCAAGAGAAGTAGCTAAGGGGGCTGGAATGTGTGAAGCTACTGGGATTAAAGATATAGCATGGGCTTTGGCTGCAAATGCAGGATGTGTAAATCTGTAAGTCTTCTCACATGTTTTAAAATGAGGAGAAAAAATACAGATAAAAAGTGAAATACCTTACACCATTAATTAAACACACAGCCTATCCTGGAGATTTTAAGTCAATGCTTACAGATATTGAAAGTAATGCATTTATTAAGTTATAAGAGTTTAAAACTAGAGAAACCCAAAAAAACATGATGTCACTGTTATATCGTTCAGACATTTAAAAACACATCTAATTATGAATCTTTCATTTGAATCGCAGAAAACATTCACAAATATTCAGTCTAATAATAATTGACTTTGAGTTTGGACAGAATATGTATAACAAAAAATCAAAATCAACAGAATTAATTTTAAGCACATCTACAATGCAGCTGTAACTATGAATTTATAACTAGCATATCCACAGTAATACTAATTACTATGTATAATATCTAATTCCATGGGTATATTATTTTGACAAATATGAAATGAAATAAACAGGAAAGTGAAACTGTCCCAATTAATTTAAAACTGCTAAACTGGTGTTAAATATCCACAGCATTTCCTTTGTGAACAGGCTATTTAATGAGGCATATTGACATATTATATATGGATCTTTAAATTGATTTGTTTTGGCAATATATGGCACTTAGGTTAAAAGCACAATATATGGAATAAATCAGACATATACTAGATGTATTAAGGACTGGTCACTGTCGTGTCAAAATGCAGATATGTGTGGCAAGATACAAACAGAAGGATCTCTCAGGGAATCAGTTCCTGACTAGATTTTAGTCAATGTTTAGATTGATGATACAAGTAGTGTTATAAAACCTTTGCCGATCACAATGTCTGGTAATGTTAGTCAAAATTACCCTAATCAACAGATCATAGGGAAATATATTTGTTTTAAGATAGCTAGGTGCAAAATAGTAAACCCGGAAACTGAGTATACACTTTGTACTTACTACATAATAGAGATTGTCTTTGAAAACAGTGACTTGTAAAGAACACAAGGTCATTGAAGATAACTGCCTGAACAGGAATTCGTAGTGCAGTGTTACAGTTAAATGAGATAATACAATGTTTACAAGAAGAAGACTATCAAGTAGAAATAGATGATGTCTGTGCACATATCACTATAAACTGTTGTGACTGTGCTGTGCTCAAATCTGATATTCACACTTCAAGAAGAATGTGAAGTATTGCAAAGATTTTGGAGTGTTCTAGTATGAGAAAAGATGCTCTCAAACTTGAAGCTTAGAGGCTTCAGTTCAGTCATTTGTATACTGTGCAAGTTGTTGAAAGAAAACTTAATCATTTGACAAAGATAGCTACTCATGACCAAAAATTTAAAAAATATATGTATATATAGCAACTCTTAATAGCTCTTAATTTTGCCAACAGAAACACACTACTGTTTCCAAAGATAAAAGGTGTTAGCTTTAAGCTTGAATTGCATTAAGCTCTAGTTGCAAGTGTAATTATTATGTCCTTGAACAATATATGTATCCTGTTAAAAACTTCATAATAGTCTTTAAGGTAGGACTAGATAGATCCACTAGACTTTTAAATCCAGTTCTTAGGGGGGAGAATTAACTTATATGAATAACCTTAAATTCTATACTTATATCTGTATTAGCAGATAAAATATCCAGAGCTGGTTCTCTGGTGGCTCAGCATTTGTGCCTGGATGCATGCTAACAATTAAACAGTATGGGCAGTACTAGAGCAGTGTTTGGCCTATGCTTCAGCCCTGATTGTACATTAGTACAGCTGTAGACTGATTTTTTGTTGGTTGGTTTTGTTTGTTTGCTGTGGGAGAGATGCGCCAAATAGCCAGAAAACATCTTGATCAGTATCTCCCAGTTTTGTTGAATTGCACAACAAAATTTGTAATTATGCATATGAGGTGAAATAAAAGATCACTTTGCTAACAGTTGAATAGTCCTAGACCCCAAAACCTTAAAAAGCAACAAACTTTATAAACTAATAAGTCCTTGTAAGTTCTATAGTTACTAAGCAATATAAAGTAGATAATCTTTCTACTATGCCACAAATTTAGAAGCAGGTTTTGAGATTTCAGAAGAGTTACTGATATGTTAATTCAGTACTTCAAAAGACTCTTCTGTTACTAACTATGCAATCAGGAGAAGAATGTACAGGCAAGTTTGGTAGAACTGATGACAGTGAGTTGCTGAATATCATAAGATTCATAGATTTCAAAGCCAAAGAGATAAGCAAACCATCAACTCTGTTGTAGGCTAATTTGTGTTTGAATAAAATGCATTTCTTATTGAAAATGAGAAAGCTCAAATGTTGGCTGAATTTTTGCTTCAACAAAGGCATCCATGCCATATTTGAAGCCTCTGTTTGGCTTGCGTTTCCTGTAGTGATCAAATGTTCTTAATGTTGAAATTGCATGAGCTTGCAATTTGAATTTGGTGCTCAGCATCTTGTTCTAGTGACATCCCTCTTTGTAAGATCAAAGAACTTTTTAGTAGATTGTATTTCCTTCCCACAAAGATATTTATGCACTGTAACGCATACTTTTCAGTTTTCTTTCTAAACAGATAAAATATGTTGAACTTCTGAAGTTTCATATTGTATGGTGTTTTCTTAGGCCTTCATGCCTTGGGATTCTTTGTTGTACCCCTGCCAATTTTTCAACATTTTTTTCTAGCAAGACAAAATCAACACAAATATTCTATTTCTCTCACTGCACTTTTTGATACTCCATAAATAATTACCAGCATCTTTGCAGTGAGGAACTACATTGCCCATGAAGCCAAAGGTACAAAGCTTTACTTTGAATTTAAGTATTTTTATGTAATATTTCATTAAAAGAAAAAAAGAAAAAAGAAAAAAAGAAAAGAGAAATCCATATAGGAGAATGAGTAGAAAGAGAAAATAAAGCAGAGAAGAAAATAGGAAAAAGATGTAGATGAAACTGAAATTTAGATGTGAAATTTAGTGCGAAATGAAACAAAAAAAGGTTGGAATAAACAGTAGATCAGAAGAGGCCAAGGAGAGTCCATCAGAACAATAGCAAATAATCTGATGTAATCAGTGACTAGAGGCCGCTGATTTGATTTTGTTCAGGTTGACTCCTTCCTGCAGGTTCTTTCAATCCTGGTGGAAAGAAAATCCCATACCCAAGCCCTCTGTTCCAGGAAGATAAATACTCTCCAAAGTAGGGTTTGAGATCCATAGACTCCTTTGGCCCTACAGGGCAAACATTAGGAAGACACGCTCACTGCCCAAAAGACCTCCCAGTCTAAAGTTTAATTCTACCATTAGCAGGTGGAAGAACACAGATGAATAGAGGAAGGAGAAGAAAGTGATGAAACAGCACTGTTCAGTATGAAAAATGGAAGTAAAGAAAACAGCTGTCTAGCAGTTGTGCATGTGAGGGTTTGAGGGGGGAGAATTTTTTATTTTTTTCTTCTCTGAATCAGTAACAAAACAATGCTCACCTATACTACGGAGAGCACCCTGTGTCTCTAAATATGCTCAGTCTCCCATGAGGCTCAAGAGCAACTGTACATACATCTAGAAGTTCATAATAAACTGTTCAGCTCAAATGCTTGGCCAAACTTTAGTTCTGAAGATGATAGCATTAATATTTGTTATTTACAGCCTTTATAGCTTTTTTTTTTTTTCTTAATAATGGATATCAGAGCTGTTTTATCACTTCTTACCATGAACTTGTGATGATTGTAATATAATCATCTGAAGTTACTATGGTATTTCAGTGGATGATCTCTAACTGTTTTTAAAAAGTAATATTGATTTACTTCAAGACTTGTATGAAGGAATTGAGTCTGAGATAAATATACCCACCTAACTGACAGTGCCAAGAATACGTCTTTTATGTACTCCAACCACTAAATTATTCTGTTGCTATTACAAATACCACCCTAAATTTCTCCTAAAAGCAACAGGTACAATATGGAGTAATTTTATTTCATAGTAGCCTGAAATAGTACATCCTGTGCTTTTAGGTGTTGTTTGCAATTTACTGCAGAAACATCTCTTTTGTAGTGCGTGAAGTCTGAAAGTCTTACAGTTATTTGCAATGACAGAATGTCTAGTAAGATAAACAGAATGGCAATGTTTAAGATAAATGACAGGAAAAATGAATATGCTAATCTATCTTTTCAGACAAAAATGTAAGTATTTGTTTTATCTGAAAACTGAATTACAGTTGATTTTGGTCTTCCCTACTTAAAGGATTTATACCGCAACATCTCAAATGGAAGCCACAGTTTAGAAAGGTGGCTTCTTTATTTTTTTAATGAAATCTACGGATTGAATTACAGTATGTTACCCCAGTTTAATCAAAACACATATTAGATCAAAACATATTAATCAATTGATTTCCTATTTCTCTGCAATGTTGTATAGCTAAAACCAACCAAATGAACTGACTAATTTTGATGGGGCATATGACAGTAGATAATTACTTCCCTTTTCTTAATGCCACGTAAATCCATAAACAGACATTGTGTTATGTGTAAAAAGTGGGTTGTCTTGTAGAGAACAGGAACAAATAAAGAAGAATACAGAAGAATAAAAGTTGATCACTTGGATATTTGAAAAAGTGATTATTCAGTATGCTGTTATACTGAACCAGAATTTCTTTTCAGTTGGGTTCAGTTCTTAATGACAGTTTCAGAATATTATTCTCCTCTATTTTTCATACTGCAGCACTGTATATTAAGATTTCTGCAAGGAAGTTTTATTTTTCCTGTGTGTAATTGTTGTAGTATCAAAAACACTAAATGGAACTAAATGGAGAGTCTAACTCACATCTTAGTATTCATGTGGTCAGCATAGACCCTATATTCCTTCCAGTGCTAAACACAACCAGTAGTACAAAAGGTAGCATGCTAATTGTCATTCTAATAAGTAGATAGGTTGGCAGCTTAGTAATTATACCTTGTAATGTGAAGCGCTTACTTCCAAAGCTAAATCTTGCCACCAGATGAACATCTGAAAATCAGAAATTCTATATTTTGCCCTGCAAAGTTGTTACCTGTGCATCAACATCCGGAAGTTCTATGAATGTCCTCAATAAAAATAACATGAAATGTGATTTTCTGGAGGCCTGAATAACCAGAGCTCACAGTGAAATTAGTTGATATCTGACTACTAAGTACTACTGAGGTCAAGACAAAAACAGAAAGAAGCATAGCACAGGCAGTGGTTCATAGATAATTTTTGTCTGCTATACTTTGAAGAGAAATAAATATCCCAAGTAGTGCAACATCAGAATAATAGTGTAGTTACCTTAAAAAATACATATTTCTTTAGAACAATCAGGTAGATGTAATGTTTAGATATATTAGAGACAAGACAAAATCTTGGTCTACTGGATCAAGATATTTAGCAACGTCATTCTGGTGTCTTCCAGTATAGCAGAATGAGAGAACGATCTAAAAGCTTTTTCCTCTGTTTTTCCAGACTTCAGAGATTACATCAACACACTTTCAGTGCTGTGTTGTGTTTCAATAACAGAAGAACATTAGGCCACTACGTACTTGTATTTAGGCAGGAGCACAACAGGATTCTGGAAACACAAAAAAGGGATTCTTATGAGAGTGTATTCTTAGGCCATTATCAACAAAAAACAACTTCCCATCAAACATCATTCCAATTTGTTCCTCCCTCTACTTTTTCCGTCTTAGTGTAGTCCAGTTTTGAAACTGGGAAGCATAAGATGTCTATAACAACCTTAACTTGATGGTATATAAAGAGGACACTTAAACATAATAGTTTACTTAGGCATAACAGTATATTCAGGCAGAGAGGGACCCAACATACCCCTAAGGGGTTGATCCTGCTAGAATACCAGTACTTTCATAAAACTTGAAGATCTGAAAATTTTCTTTAAAGCAGGTGACTTAATCAATGTCAATGTCAATACTCAATTTGGATAATATTTTAATTTGGAAAATTTATTTTTTCCAGCTTTTCAGTACTGAGCAATTGTTTTCACCTCTGAACCTGTCTGTAAACTGAATAGGAATTATCAGAATACATAAAGACATTCGGGCCCTAGACACACAAATTCTTATTCCATCTTTTCCTTCTTTCAAAATGTTTATCTTCTGTAGAGCAGGAAAAATATTTGTGATGATGATGGAACTTACTCTAAGGAAATCTTTTCTGTAGTTAACCAGTGAAAATTTCAGAAAAGTTCAAAAGCCATCTAATATTTTTACATACGTTGGCTGTTCTGCTAATAGGTTGAGGTTTTCGGAAAGAAAAAACATAATACAGGTTCCCACATTAATTCAGTAACCATCTCATACTTACGATGAAGTCAGTGGGCTGAATTTCAGGATGGGATTGCTGTACGATTTTTCATTATAGGCAGTAGAATAAATTGTTACTTGCACCATTATTAGTCTGATTGCCTATTGGCATTAGTGGCAGAGGTCAGAAGCTTGTCTTCTTGGTCAGAGAACATAGCGATTGCAGCTGCCTGAAACAAAGTGCCATGGGTTAGAGCACGTAAAAATAGTGGGGTACTGTTTGTATGGCCAGGTGCAAGAACAGAAACGTTCCGCGCTTAAGAAAAAAAAGAGAATATAGAAGAGAAAAAGCACACAAAGAACAAAAGCATTCCTTCTGCTAAATACTAAAGTATAGTCATTGGGAAATACAAGAGGTTATTCCAGCTCCCTCGTTGACTAAATTGTATGTTCTTCCTACAGATAGTTCCTAAAAAAATGAACTATTATTTGTTTTCCTATGTACAGACACAGCATCCATTGTTTACGACTGTAATCATAACATGCATAGTTTAAAATGTGGGACTAAGGGATAGGCTGCATTTCTCTTTCTGGTTTGTCAGACACAATAAACCACATTCCTTATTTATTAAAGCTTCTTTGTGATTTACTAACCAAATTTCTGCCTTTAAACTAATTTCATGTATGTTGTCTCTATTACCCCGTTCTGTTTCAAAAACATTGGACTATATTTTTTTCATGCCTTATATTGATGTGAGATGCCCACCACTTTTTCCTTTTTTCTGGACTTACTGAAACAAGTTTGTGGAGATGGAGAATCTCTAAGTTCTCAGGGTCTGTTTTGTTAAAACACTTCGTCAAGCTTTGTACAGGTGAAGACATCTGCAGCTTTATAAAGCTCATGGCTGTCACAAGATCCCAAACTTAGCTCTAGTTTACTGACTCTGCTAGACTACCCACTACTCTCTAGCTCAAGCACATGTACAAAAATTCAAGATATGAATGGAAACATATATATATATATTAATTTGGCTTGTATTTTGGCAAGTTGTTCCCCCTCCCCCCCCTTCTGAAAATGTATTGCTATGCAAACAGTTGAAGGCTTACCTTTGAATGAATCATTCTAACTTGGCAAAGGTCAGATGGATGAAATAACGTAACTCATGTTCTCCTCTCCTGATATTTTGTTTAATGGCCATCTACATCAATACCTATCAGTGTTTTAATGCAGAAGCAGAGTGAAACAATGTATGCAGTTTCTGATTATCAGATAAAGCTCTACTTCCATTTCTTTAGGTATATTCATAGACTTTAGAGCATTTTATTGCATAGTTGAAGACTACATTCTGACTTTATTAGTGCCTTGGGGAAAAGAAAAAAAAAAAGAAAAAAAAACATTTGTTGTTCTATGACAGCAATCCTCACTTTTGCTGACTCCATTTGTAGTATTTTTGTCAGGTTACTGTTTGCTACAGTAGCGGAAATTGTTGCTTTTTCTAATAGCGTACAAAAGCTCTTGTCAAATTTTTTGGAAAATTGTCATCTAAGCAATTATTTGTGGGTTGTCAGAAAAGTGAGCGTATGGCAGAACTCTCCTTAACAACTGATTATCTAGGTATTTGCCAATAGGTTCAATAGTATGCCTATATGTTTTTGTGCTCATTTGAAAGAAAAAGAAAAGAACTATAGATATATTGTATTTATTTTTAAAAATCCAGCTATCTTTAGACATTGTTTTTCACAGTCACTTCCATAACTTAAGAGCTTTCACATAATGACATCAGAAGAACAGGTAACTAATGCTGTGCTACTGCAGCTGGGAACATAATGTTATACTTGTTTTCCATAAACCAAGATTTTAGCCATAGTAGTTCATAGAGATGAGAACAGAACTCACTCATCCTTTCAAGTAGCTCTTCTTAGGTACACTGAAGAGGAAAAGCTTTAAAGAGTATGTCTGATCTCTGAGCTTAAATCAATTGGCCTTGCCACAGACAGTCTCAGAGCCTGCTTTCTATTAAGAAAATATGCTGTATGGTAACTGGGGTCTCTTGTGGAATTTCTCACATTTAAGAGCTAGGCATATCTGTTCATTACCATACTAAAAGATTATTTTGCTGTTTCAATAGATCTTTTAATTGTTTTATAACTAGAAGGGCTAAAAAAAAATATTAAAACTAGGAAAACATCCCAAGCCTCAAAGTGGAGTTTTGTTATTGATTTAAATGGGGACAAGAAGCAGCCTGGACAGTCTGAACCTGCTGCATAGAATACAAGTAGAGTGCAGAAGACACAAAAGAGTACAGTAGACTGTGGGGGGGAATAACAGTGAGGGCAAGAACACAGCAAAAAAGGCTTGTTAAAACTTTTTGTGACACTCTGCTCCACGGTGAGGTTTGTTTTTTAAACCTTGGACTGACTAAATTTGAAGACAGTCTCTACATAAGTAAAGCCACATAGTTTTCAATTATTTCTCACATGAATGTCATATCTATGATATCATTACAGCTAATTGACACTCAGTTCCATTATGAGCTTCAAAATAAAAAGGTATTAACCTTGAACTACAGATGGCAAGACCACAAGCTAAACTATGTTCATGTATCAAATGTTTGTGAATTCATGCATGCTTTTGTAACAGCACCTCAGTGTCTGGTACCAAAGAACTGCATTGCATGTGTACTATGCAAGATCCGCTGATATGAACCTGGGCTCAGCAGAAAGTGCCATTCACCAGTGTAGATTTCTCAAACCAAAAAAGTAAGAACAAGATGCAATTCTTATTTCTGTGAAATTAACTTGTAAGAACTGAACCATATACAGTTCTTGCAGGAAAAATATGGAATTTCAATAAAGTAACATGCTATGTCTTGCCAGTATAAATGCTTATCGTTTTAGTTTGTTTTCTTTTTCTTTGTCCTCTTGATCTTTAACTTTTTCTGTCTTTCGCTAGGATAGTAAGTCACTGTTTTTGACTTGCTAATGATTATCTTAATATCTTATAGGCACTAATAACTTACCAGAAGTCTGTGGCTCATACTAAGCAAGCAATCTTTACTTTAAGCCAGATCATTTTACAATAGACAGAATAAACAGAGGTGAAAAGCATCTTGAAAAAATCAGTAGTATTAAACATGCTAATGTGGGCAATGTTTTTAATGGCATAAGTATCCCATTACTTTAAAACAAGCCTTGACTACCTGAAATGAAATTGTTTGCACACAAACAAATTCAGAATTTGTCACAATAATTTAGAAAAAAATATACCATGGAAGAAACATTGGTAATTAACATCTAGATTGTTCAATTTTAAGAACTACAAAATACCCCTCTATCTGATAATAATGCCCAATGATGGGCCTATACTGAGTACATACCATCACTATAAAGAAAACATTACTTTCATCAGCTACGTTAAACACTTCATTGCTCAAAGCATTGGGGTTTTCCATATATATGACCTCATCTTTAAACTTCCTGTGATCTTAGGACTTAAGACAATTGCTACATCCCCAAAAATGTTTTTGGTGCTTACATTAGAGAAATATACTCTCTGTTTTAATTCCAGTTAATATGGATTTCCTGCCTGTAAATTAACACAACTACTGCAGAGATCATGTTGTTGGTAAGAGGATTTCTTGTTTGTAAATTTGTTCTTTCACAGCACCTAAGATGGCACATGTTACTGCTACCATAGATGCAAATGGGAGATTTTTAATTCATTTGGAACATCAATATTAAGGCTTTAGGAGACATTTGTAACCTACACATTGCCATAAATATGTATTACTTCCCATTTTGAATGCCAGCATTTTTTTTCCTACTTTGCTTTTTTTCTTACAGTATGAGTGAAATAATTGTGTGAGAATGTATATTAGCTTTTAAGCTTCCATAAATCTCTCCTTATGTTAGCCCTGGTATCTAACAGGCATGGTGAAATTTGTCAATTTTTGTGACTGCCAAGCAACATTTGGGCTCTGAAACTGGGACTTCATTGGGCAAGCGTAGGTGCAAGTTTGTGTAGTTAAATAACTACAGTTGTAACTAGACACCTGTCTCAGTCTGAATCCCAGCCGGGTTTCATTCATGGAAATAAATCAGGATTTAAGTGTCATTTGAAAAACACAGCAGTCAATTTTATAGGTGTTTTTATATCATGATTTAACACTGAATGTGCGTTGTTTTCTTCACTATATAAAACAGTCAATAAAGGCTTCTAAAACACAGTCATCAGGGAATCCATTCAGTTCCCTGAATGAAATCCATTCAGTGGAATGATTTGCACCATATTGAAAAAAAAGGGAATAAAATGGTGTAAGACTAAAATCCCACAATTTTGTTTATAATGTGAACAAATGAATGGGTAAAACTACATCACAGGTATTTTGAATATTTTCATTTAGAAATAGATTTTAATTTTAAGTGTAATATGTATCCTACACAATCGTTAGACATGGTATGCACGTATCAAAACGCTTGGCAAGTGTCTTGATTTCCAGTAGCTGACAGGCAATAAGCGTCTTTGTTACACAAACCAGTAAGCTATTTCTGCGCAACCTAGCTGAGGGAGCAGTACAGCCAAGTAGGCTTCCTGCAGGAAGCTATCTCTGTTGAAGACTGAGACAATCTTAGCCAAAATGCCATACCCATTCTCTCTACAAGATGGCATCTCCACATGGTGCTTTAGGGTACCAAGTCATTACTGCCATATATACTAAGTACTAGGAAGAGGTAGGTGTTATTGACAAAGCAACAAGCCTAAGCATAAATGCAGAAGATTTCTATTTACATAAATATTCTTAACCAGTAGAACTATGCTACTACTACAAAAATAGTTGATTTTATTTCTGCTTTTATGAAAAAAGCCAATTTTGCCATTCAATCAGTAGGTACTCTGAAGCAAGCTATGAAATAAATTTTGACTGCTATTGCTTAGTTCTTCTATGAAAAATCAGCTGTTGCTTTAATTTTCAAGCCTTCCCAATAACATCTATATGGTTGTCCAAATCCTAAGGCAGCTTCTAGCCTGTCTGCTCTGTGAATTCTTGACATACTTATAGTCTCTTAACATTCACTACTATCACACAGTGCTGGTCCAACAATGTTAACGATGAAGGGAATGTTTGCATATGCTGGCTCTTGGCATTCCTGCTGCTATGTTGTCTCAGTCTCCCGAGACCAAAGCCAGAGGAGATACATGACAAAAGTTCTTGCAACCTTCCTGCACTAAGCTTCCCACCACGATGTGGGATTGACAGTGCAACAGTGGCAGGTCTTATGAAAGAGCTATGTAGTCAAGGCTTGAATGCTCTCTTATCAGGGAATTCAAACCTTGCTGGTTGATTTAGTTAAGGTAGGTGGAACTGGGGTATGACAAACACTTAGTTGTCTGGGTATTCTGCAAGTAGATACTTCCTAGCTTTTTATTTATTTTACACTACTGAATACTACTTTTACTAGTAAGTAAAAGCCTCAAATATTTTAGTTTTCACTGAAAAAAATAGGTGTCAGAAGATGCTTCGAGCAATTATCTTTTATTCTAGAATTCAGTGAACCCACTCTATTCCAAGTCATGCTGAAGCTGACATTGCTGCTTAGGATAAGAGCTATAAGGCTCCAGCCCATTTGCACACTTCCCTAGAGTGCTGGCTTCTCCACCCTTCCATCTGCAGCCTGGAAGGCTCTGCCAGTGATACTTACAGATTTTAAACCTTCATCTGCCAGGGAGCAGCAAGAGCAATACAGCTCCACAAGTGGGACAAGCCAACAGCCAAGCAGCTCCCCAGCACAGGCCTGTAACCTTCAGCAGTGGGGCTCAGCCCCACAAAGATCCAAACATAGCAGGCAGAGCTGCCAACAAGGTCTCTTAGCAGCAGCAAGCCATTCCTGAGGGCTACCCAGCAACTCCAACCAGTAACAAGGCTCCATAGCCCCATCCTGAGCTTAAATGGCCCCCCAAGCCCTGGGCAGGGGTGTGGGTGGAGGCCCCTGGTGAGGATGTTCAGGGCAGCTATAGCCTATTAGCACACCTACAGCCGTGGCAATCTCAGTCCTCGCTGAGGTCACTTGCATATATCATGAAACAGAAAATGTGAAGAATAATATACTTTTAAAAATCCTATTGCCTTTACTGTTGATACATTAGTATTTGTCACTACTGACAGGTGCTTCCAATTGCCTTCATTAGCCTAATTTAATTTAAAATGGAAATTCTAGCAATCTTACTTCTTTTGCAATGGCAGTTGGGCAATTGAGCAGTTGGGCAATTAAGGAAAGCTGGTAGGCTACGTAATAGGTACAGCCTGTTGCCATTTATTTCTTCTACTTTAATATCTATTTGTTCACTGTACCATTTTATGATATCACATAAACTATACAGCTTAAATATAAAGGGCATGTACTCACCTTGTTTCCATATAAATGACAGTAAAAAATAGCTAGTGTAGATAGGCACAAAATTTGAAAACCTGTGTAGCAACCTGGTCCATATGTGATTCTGTTTTGATACACATGACGTCCCCTATATAAGCCCTGTATTAAAATTGTCTGTAGCTTTTCCTTAGTATTTTCTCTTTCTCCCAGTTCCCTCATTATTTTTTTCCTTGATTTTTCTTAGTATTTCAAAATGCTGTAGGCATTCTTAGGGCAGAAGCATCACCTCTGACTTTATTTCCACTTATTGTTTACGCTGACTTTGTCATATACCAATCTATAGATTAATTAAGTCAGAAACAATGATTGTGGCTGTCTAGTATGACTTGTGTAGTAATTTATTTTTGCACCTTGACTATAAGAATTTTCTATATCATATTTTCTGTGCAATAGGGAGTTTCATAATTTCAAATTTCTTTTTGTGCAATGCAAAAAGGCCATTTTCAGACCTGAGGAATCAACAAGTGGAGTTCTTAAAAGATCTCTTAAGAGATCACAAGATCCATGAGAAATATAAAGCAAGCAGGACTCTCCCAAAGTTGTCATGACTTTTCCCTCAAAACAACAACAAACAAAACCCCATGGGGAGTATAGAAATAAAAATTAAAACATTCCGGATAGAGTAGAAAAAATGTAAGTCAATTTGAGACACCTAAATTCTATTATCAACTTCTATATGAATCCATCCTTTAGACAGCCAAGCACTGGAGCAGATTGCCCAAAGAGACTGTACAGTCTTCTTTCTCGGAGGTTTTCAAGACCCAGCTGGATAAAGACCTGAGCAGTCTGGTCCAATCTCATAGCTGGCCCTTCTCTGAGCAGGAAGGGGGACAAGAAACCTCCTCAAGTCCCTTCCAACTTTAATCACTCTGTGATGCTATATTCCATGTTTTTTGTGACACAGAGAATTTTCTTTGTATCAGGAACAAAGCCCACTGCAACATATTTCATACCAAATGTAATTCTGGATTTCATGTAGATATACACCCCATAACATTTCTATTTTGGAATAAAACAGCAAGTAGAATTGACAATTGCCTAATGCAGCTAGGTGTAGAAAATCAGACCATGGCTTTTACTGAAGGGGAATGTCAAAGCTCTGCATTCCATATGGATGTCACCAAAAGGAATTGTGATTTCATCAACACAGCTGCTAGCTTTGTAATGACATATGGGAGTAACTTTTTTTTTTTTTGATGAATGTTCTTACAACAATTTTTCCTTTGCCTCCTGCATTTTTTCCTGACATCATGGCTTTAAATATGAGCACAATTTAAAAGGCAGTAGGAATTTCTGACAAACTGTTTTAACTTGTGTTAGCAATCTAACTTTCCTCTAGAACTAGTATTGTCTTGAATCTACTGTTTACTGAAGATCCAGATATAACTTAAATTTATTCTGTAGTTATGAGATTGTTATTTTAGCCTAGAATCTCTTTTGTCATGTACAGCTGAATGTGAATTAAACTTTTATACATGCACAGATCAGTGAAAGATTTCCTGGATTCCACTTCTACTATCCTGTAGAAGTTTCTTCCCTATCCTGATGAGGGAAGAAAGAAAATTATTTTTAAAATTGAGGCAAGAAGCTGCTGAATGTTATTTCGTATAAAATATTAGTATGCCAAATAAATAAATATGATGACAAAGACATTTACACAGTATAATAAAATCCTATATGCTATGCTATATTTAATGTCATGTTGGGCTCTGTAGGTGCTTCCTGAACTAGTGTAAATCTCTACAGAGATAAATATGTACAAAGGCAAAAGGCTTCTCTACTATAGTATTCCCTATTATGCCGTGAATCTCAGATTTTTGAGGAAAAAATCCAATATTTCCAATATTACTTTTAAACATATGGGAAAATATCATTTGATTTTTATTTCATTGATAAAGTTAATTTCAAACCGCTTGAACTAGCATATTTTAGTGTTTTGTGCTGCAAGAGGATGAGAAAAGAGAGAAATGTTACCTTTCTAGTTTAAAGAGGTATATTTTTTCATGAGAGGATTTAAAGTATATACCGACAATCAATATTAGTTGACATAAGACTCTTTTTGTGTTTTTGTTTGTTGATTGAGGAGAAAAAAAAATAAGAAAGGCAGGCTCATTTTTGTGCTGCTAATAGAAACATGAGTCTTACCTAATCCGTACACAAGCACTTTGCAAGTTAATTTACTTGATAAGGCAGTGGGATAAATATTGTATAAACTCTTCTGACATCCTTCACTTATAAAAATAGTCTTGGTGAATTTAATGCAAGTAGTAAATAATGAAATATGAAGCCTTTAATAGAGCAATTCATAAGGAGATTTGTAATTATTAACTGTTTTAGGTAAGAATTTTCTGTTAGATTCTAGCAAATAAATTTCTGTGACTTTAAATAATGTTATATTTTAAAGCAGTAGAAAAATACTTTTTCATGGAAAAGTGACAGATCAGCTTTAAACACTATTAATATACGTAAGACTGCTACAAGCTTGTAAAATACAAATCTTTTTGTAGAGTAAAGAGTTAAACAAATAATTATACCTTTATACTTTACATTTCATTTGTATGTAGTTTTTGCCTTGACAAATGAGTGGTGTGCAAGGATGTGTTTGTGTTTTGCTGAGAAAGATCTACTCTAAATCTTGATAAATTATGAAAGCTCCATCCATTCAGTTATCTTCCATAATGGAAGGTAAACCAGCAAAATATCTAATAACTGCTCTAATAAGACATGATATCCCCAGTATTTTTTATTTTTCTTTGTACGTGCTGTATTCAAGTGTCATTAACCAAACCTATCACAGCTTTGTTGACTCTTTCATGACCAAAAGACAAAACAACTTAATGTCAGCAGTCAGAATGGAAACAGTGAGGCACTGCATTTTCAAAGTCACCAATGAGATGATCTCTCAAAAGTATGAATGCTGATATGTACAAAGAACAACATAGATACAAAGATGTAAACTGACACAGTAAACTAATAAAATATATACTATATCAATAAATGTACATTTTCAAATTCGTATTTAGCTATGAAATAGAAAAGTTGAGTTCTAACTTTTGAGGGGGTATGGGCATTCAAGAAAGTAGTGCAGTGTTAAGTATAAAACACTTGAAAAATGACTATGTATATTATAAACTCATGCGAAGCGTTTGTGTTTCTATGAAATATCACAATGGATGTTAAACAAGTTTCAATTACAAAAAGAAAAAAAAATAAAGCTCATTCAAAGAAGTGGAAATCTTACTTCAGAAGAGGAATGAAATGTTAGTCAAAATTCTGCTCAAATATTCAGTCCATATCAGAGAAGTGGTTAATTTCATTCCTTTCCTGGGACATTCCTCCTTAACTCTTGGCAACCTTAACACTTGCACTGCTTTCATCAGTCACTAAGACAATAAAAAGTCTATTTTTTTTTCCTTTGCCCCCTGATTCCCTTAAAATGCAGAGAGGAACCGTAATTTTTCCATGTAAAATAGCTCTTCTTTAATATCTATTGCATGTGTATTATTCTATTTTTGTTGCCTTTTTTTTTTTTTTTCTGACTGGGTCAGAACAATTCTTCTAAAGGGCTCAGTAATCTGTATTTGAAACAAATACATTCTGATCAGTTCAGCACATCTTGCATCACACCCCAAATTAATTAATTTTGAGCACTTCAGCTAAGCAGTAGCCTTCATTGACTCACTGAAGAGCTGTGTAATTTGCCTTTGCTATCTCTAGTCACTGTTAACCTCCTGCAGTCCATTTATTTTAATTCGCTGTTCTGAATGACATTGCCCTAACTTCTCTTCACCACTGTCAAAAGAGACTTGTAAGCTCACCTTTCTCAGTAGCAGTTTCTTCATCAGTTTCTTTACAGAACTATCTTTATCCCCAGTTGAAATCTGTGAGAGCATTATGTGACAAGGACTCAAAGCTGGCCTCTGGGGAACTGGAATTGAGGTTGAAGGTCTCACATTAAAAAAAAGTCATTTATTTCTGGTTTAGTTTTGCTCTTAGGCATTATTCACAGCTTTGCTCTGTCTTCAAACAAAAGGAGCAGTGGCCCCACTAAAAGAAGAAAATCTGAAGCTGTTGAATGTGCTTAGGGTTAGTAAATATTAACTCAGGCTTTCAGGAGCCAATCCACAGTCTGTCTCTAAAGCAAGAGAGTCTCTGCCTTTCACTGCCATCTCCTTATTGTTTCCATACTATTTTCATTTCCTTCTTACCAGACAAGATATTCCTAATAATACTTTTTCATGGCATATGGTTTTTTATGTCACTGGAGAAAACGAATCTTTTTCCTCAGTTGATTATTGTTGTGATAAATTGTTTTCTTGTTGGTACTAGGAGAAATAAAATATGCATATTTACAATAAAATGCAGAAAATTATTTGTTTCAATACTTCATAGTTCTGGGCTAGGCATGAAGCTTCAGTGTACATTTTAACGTATCTCTTTACTGACTGCAAAAATGTTCCAAAACAGGTTTGCAAAAAATCACCTCTCAAGCTTTGATTGATCTCACAAAATATCTTATTACATGCTTTTGATTATGGGAATGTCAGTGTATTGGCTTTATCATTTTACATTAGAGTTGTTGTTTTTTTAACCTCAGTATTTTCCCATGTTAGTGTCAGATTTTGTTCTGTTCATGTAACATAAAACTGAATTTATTTAAGTGAGGCTTATTTGGCATATAAGTAGGACATTGTGTATTCTTCATTGACAAAAGTGTTTTGATAAAAAGAGTAAATTTATACCTAAAGAAGGAGTACGTAATACCTACTGATTTTCAAAGGGAATTGTTTCCACTCATTCTGAAGTAAATTTGACCCAAGGAATTTAAGCTGTCAAGATAGCCAACAGTTAAAGTGAACATAGCTTATATACTGTGACATTTTTGTCATTATTTTTCACTTTATTTTCATAGTTATATGAAAAACAAATGTACTAGACACACCAAATAAATAAATATAAAATTCTGCCATTTATTATAGTCCTCTGTCTCATAATGAAAAAAAGAAAATAAAAAAGCTTTTGTTTGTTCAGTTGAACAAAAGATGATTAAATATTTTAAAAGAGCAAATTCAGCAATTTAGTAACACTGATTCAGACTAAAATAGCCTTCTTATATTTATCTCAATAGAAATGTCTATCTTCACATAATCTCAGTATAATGTTATTAGCCTCTTTCTTTATAAGCTGAACAGAAATGTGTGTGCAGATAGGAATGACAGGGTAACTCAGGCACCTACAGATTAGTGTTTGCCAGTTGTGGTCTCCACAATCAATACCAGTATCACAGCAGCTGGCCCCAGAGTTGCATGCTTCCTTCTGATGAATAACGGGTAAGTGTCTTCACTGCAGGCACATTGAGATGCTTTAGTCGGGAGCAGGCAAGATGGGATGGCAACACAATTCAGGGGGAAGCAGAGCAGTAATTTGGATTGCATCGCTGGCTGCTGACTTGGAGCTCTCTCAGTTGGGTTCCCCTGACCTGTGTACAGTACCTGTTTTTTGGTTGGTTGGTTGGTTGGTTGGTTTTGCCACTGCAGACATTGCTAATGACTTTCCATAAAATCCCTACCCTTACATGGTTACATATGGGGCTAACTTTATATTCAAGCATATTTCACTGGGGATAGTTACAATATTTACTGTGCAATCTTACACATTCGTGTTCATGTGGTTGCAGGGTCAGCACATGAATGTCTGTGCAATTTAAGCAAAAAAAAAAAAAAAAAGAAAGAAAAAAAAGTGTTTTGCCAAATTAGCATAATATCGTAGTTTGTATTTCTGCATTTGAGTTCCTCAGGTGAAATTCTGCCATAAAAACAGAGCATCCTGTTTCTGGGAAAAAAAAAGAAAGAAAGAAAACAAACCAAACCAAGTCATAATTTTAATCAGAATTTCTCAAGGCTTTTTTTGTGTGTCATATTTTGAAAAGTGGTCAACCTAGGCCTTGTTTATCCAGAGGGCTGTCAAAGCATTGTAGGCATCTTTCCATTGTCTTTGTCAGAAAATGATATTTTTAAAAAATCTAAAATATATTTTAATAGCAAAAAGAGATTTTCACAAATATCATTCCCTTTTATTCCTTCAGTAAAGCAAAGACCTCTCAAATTACAGCTTCTGCTGTCATTCTCAGAAGTTTCAATATTATGGGATAACCTGGTTTTACAGTATCTTTTGTCAGAGCACCAAAAAAAGCTTTGAAAAACATTAGCCTCAGTTTGAATTCCTCGTCCCTGTCACTTGCAGTTTTAATACCACTGTAAAGTACTACCATTTTCCTTTATCTGTCTCACAGACTCAAACTTGCATTCTGTTTCTTCCTTCAGAAATCCTATAGCATCACACGTTTCTTCTTGTACAGAAGCAATGACTCTGTGCCGTACCCAGGAGTGATAAGGTCAGCTCCAGAAGGATTTTATGGGCTAGTTTTGTAGATTTTATAAATAGACTTGCAGTGTCACAGTAGCTGATGTCTAGCAGAGATATGGGCTGCTTCCAAACTGGGAAGTCCTTTACCATTGCCTGCCCTCTGTCCCAGACACCAGCTATCCATTCCAACAACATTCCAAGTGCCAGCTCTTGAGGACATGAGGGAACTCAGACCAAAGCAAAGGCTGGGATTATAGCTAACAGTTCTCTTGGTTTAAGTTTCATGTACTAAGGAGGAATTTCAGGATTTGTTCCTTGTGTGCATGATCTTTTTTTTCACATATGAATAGATTATATTTCTGTAAAGATTCTTGATTATAAAGTCTTGCAAATTTTTTGCTCACTATAGGAAAAAAATGAAGTAATTTGACTTGGATAGCTATATTGATGAGAAGTACCACTGTGGGCATTTTCTATACTAGATTAGGAGCTTCCTCTGCAGAGGGCAATAGTCCTTCTCTTCCCCAGATTAAAAAAAAAAAAATCTATAATTTGGAATGAAATTGTTTGAAAATGTAAGTTATCCTAGTAATAAACTCCTATCTTAGCTGTCATGGACATAATAGCTCATGAAAATGAGTTTTTAAAGAGTGTTTTCCAAAAATTTGTAAACAAGCTTAAGTTGAAGACATAGGATCCATTCACTTAAACAAAACAGCACTTTTGGGATAATGGCCATCAGATATGGTCTTGTTTTGGTGCAGTGAATAATTGCTCAGCCATGATCTCTGGATTCTGATTTTTAGAGAGGAAATACTATTGTTCTGGAGAACAACTGAGTACATTTAAAGTGCTGCTTTCAAAGATATGCTAAAATCCCTGTGAGATTAGTGTTTAGTTTTGCTAGGAATTTTTGTACTAATTGGCAAATAAATGGTGAATGCCTAGACCCAACACAGCTACAGCGTTACTTTAGTAATGACTTCAGTAGAATGTAGAAGTACAAAAGATTGACTTTTGACTCAATACATAAACCAAAAAATGGAAGAACGATTATTTGAGAATTAATTAACTATGACTGGTTTAAGCAGTTCAACATGGTTTATTTCAATGTACAATAGTACACAAAAAAAAAAAAGTAATGGAAGCTATGGACTTCTTCTAAGCATCCTTGCCAGCCTGGGGGATGCAAGGAATTGATATCATTTCCAAACTGTTTTCTAACAGTTGCTGCTCATTATGTCATGAGAACTTGGGTGCAGTTCTCTTTTAGTCTGAGCCTGTATGTTTTGTAGAAAAGGAAGATGATCTAACCTTACATGTTACCTGAAGGGTGTGCTGCTTTCAGTTTATTCTGCAATCTCTTCACTGATGAGTTAGTAGCAGATCCAGGCAGATGACTTAAATACTGTATTCTGAGCTTCTCCTCAAAAATAATTCAAAGGCAGTCTGTGTTAATTTGCAGATGATTCACTGACCGTTCATTGAGAACTGAAAGTTGCTTTCTATGTTGTGGGAAAGGGTGCCCTAGCTACTGAGCTAGTTTGAAAAAAGGAGGCATCACTTTCACCTGGCTGTTACGCTGTACTGAAGTGTTTCATCTGAATCTGTTCAGTAGATTCAGTACAAATATGCAACTTGTTTTGTGTGCTCACCAAGATGGAGTTTTTTAAGTCGAATGTACTGTCAAAACCAGAAACTAGCCTGCCTTCATCAGCCTGTTCAGCTAATGAAATTATTACAGTGTCAGGAACTGAAAGTTGCAGTTAGTATTTGAAGTCTAATTGCTAGCTTTGAAATAGTTTTATTCTATTATTCATAATTAAGGAGTCCTTTCAGCATCTACAGCTTTCCTAAGTCCAGTATTTAGCAACTATTTTGAAAATATTTTTATAGGTTTCCTTTATCTGTTCTAATGTCTCTTCCTATCTTTGATCTGTGCTTCTCATAAAGTTTCTTGGCATTGTCTCCTGCTGTTGAAGATCCGCCCCTTCAGTGTGTACCATTGACTATTTTATGTTGCCATTTTTAAAGATTCATCACACTTAAATTAACATCTTGATATTTTACTGGAAGGAAGCCCATGTTTCAAAAAGCAAAAAACACAGCTGCATTGTTCAATTTGATTTCTTTTCATAGCTAAATACCATATTCTACACAGCCCTGTAGAGCACATAGTTGATCAGATGCAGATCTAGTTCTCCGGATATGTGATTCTGTATCTCCATTTCTGCCTCTGCATTTTGTTCTTTACATATTTAGGCTTTGAATGACTAACTCTGACACAAGTACAATAGACCTAAGCCAATAATCTTTTTTTATATTGGTAATCCTTAGTCATAAAAGTAGTCCGTTGTGACCAGTCACTCTGAAGACACCATTTATTCAATGCTGGGTGTTACATGACGTGAAATTCAGGACGTAAGATACTCATTTTCAATTAAGGTTTGCAGTGCATATCAGGCCAAGTTACCCCAACCAGCACAGAGTGCAAATTTTGTTTTGCTGCACTGCCAGCAGCCACTGTACCATGACAGTAATAAAAAGGTGAAATTTCAGAGAAAGAGCAGTTGGCTTATCTGCTGTTATGCCTCTGCACACATCTTGGGAAAGGCAGCAAAAACTGTAGCTGGGACTTGGTAAAACACTGGCCAATAGAAGCAGCTATGGAATTTCACTGGAATGATGTATCTTTTGGTACTCTGTTCACAAACTGTCCCACATTGGTACCAATAATTTTTCAGCTCTAGTAGCACCCCTCAGACTTGGTAACAGAAGGAAAGTCGTTGCAGTTTTACACGTTTTCATTTCTATCCAGCTGCCTTTCTGCAGTTAGCAACAGTGGGGAATAGCCTAAAACACAGTAATGATGAAAACAAACTGGGGTGATTGTGGACAATAAATAAATTTCCAGTGTACTGTAGAGCACAAAAATTGCTGATTTAACTTGTGTAGACAAAACTTCTGAAAAGCTAAGAAAGTCATGGTCCCTGATGTATGGATCTGGTGTCATTATTTCTGGGATGGCTCTGAAATTCAGGTTACCTGATTTTTATTTTTATTTTTCCTGAATGCAGGCCATTTAAAGACAGCAATAACAATTCTTAAAAGCTGGAGGAACTGATATATGAAGAAAGTTTATGTGGATTCTTTTGAAAAGACAGGACTTACAAATATTTGAATTCTATATGCATCAAGGAAAAATAAAAATGTAGATTGATACCAGGGGATTACAATCATGAGTAAAAGGATGAAATTTTAAAAAGGATGCATTAGACTGAAATTAGGGAATACTCCCTGATGTTCTGATATTGCAATTTGCAGAAAAATCTCTCGAGGGAAGAGATATGAGTCACTTAAGACTTCCAAAACTAGACAAGATAAACTTTGAAATACAGAAAAGAACCATTTTCAAATCTCCTTAGTGAGGACATTTGAACAAATGAACAGCCCCTTCCTTGCTCCTATTATTATATTTTTTTATATGAAATTGCTTATTTAGGTACTAAAAGGGGAAGTTTTCCCATTCAACAACCCAATATGATCTTTAAATTATCTATTATTATAAATTGTATTAGCAGGGAGCATAGCAGCAAGTATGTTTTAAAGGAAAGTTTAAATGTTTGGCTGAGAATTGTTTTTGTTACCAGAAAATCCCCAGGAAGGGAGAATGTTTTTAAGCCTATGCTTATGAATGGAGAGGAATACATTTTTAGTAATGCTTCATGGTGTGGTGGTCAGTCAAATCTCAAGAACCTGAGCATCATTGTACAGGATCCTAGAACATCATATCACATTGCAAACATTTGTTCATTGTCTTCTTTAAAGGCAAATAGATTTTATATTTACTTTTCTTTTTAGCTCCAGATGATCGATAAGATGAAAAAAAATACCCTAAATGGCTGTAGAAGGTAGCGTTCACACATCTTTTATATTATATTTTGATAAAATTTCTCGGTTGATTGATGGAGGACAAACCACATTTTTGGGGATGCATTAAACATAGCAGAGCCAGCCTGTGAAAGAAGTGATTCTTCCACTATATTTAGCATTGGTGTGGCATCACCTTAAATATTACATGAAGTTCTAGTCTCCACATTATTTAAAGGTTGTTAAGGTCCTTGAAAGTATCCAGAGGAGGGCAACAAAGCTGGTAAAAGGGCTGGAGGGCATGTCTTATGAGGAGAGGCTGAGGAAACCTGGGTTGTCCAGTCTGAAGAAGAGATGGCGGAGAGGCAACCTTGTTGCTCTCTGCAACTTCCTGAGGAGGTGAAGGCTAGAGGAAGGCACCCGTCTCTTCTCCCTGGTCACTGATGACAGGATGCATGGGAACATCACAGAGCTGTGCCAGAGATACAGAGTAGTTACAAGGAAAAATTTCTTTCCCGTGAGGGTGGTCAAGCACTGCAACAGGATTCCTGGTGAGGTGGTTGATGCCCCGTGCCCATCAGTGTTCAAGACATGTTTAGACAGTGTCCTTAATCATGAGCTTTAACTTTTGGTTAATCCTAAAGTGGTCAGATTATCTTTGAAGGTCCCTTCCAACAGAACTATTCTATTCCATTCTATTCTGTTCTGTTCTGTTCTGTTCCGTTCTGTTCCGTATTGTTCCGTTCTGTTCCATTCTATTCTGTTCTGTGCTATGCTATGCTATGCTATGCTATGCTATGCTATGCTATGCTATGCTATAAAGATAATTTCCATTAATATTGTAGGCCGGTAGTAGGAGTTAGTTTTTATACTATGATAGATTTTAATTGAACTTCATGCAGCTTATAACAAAACCACGGTTTTCATTTTGATCTTTAGAGAAGTTAGCTCTGTAATTTCTAAAGACTGTCATTGTTATAGCTCTTAAGACAACTGAGATTTGCTGAGGGTTCCTTCTCCCACAGTCTTTGGCTATATTTGTCAACCCAATAAAGACTGTGCAGTGAAACCTGAGCAGCGCTGATCCTGGGCATCTCCTGCTGACATCAGTAGGAGCTTAGCACCTATCGGCATCAAAGAGTTTTGCTACTGCAGCTGACTCTCAATAATGCAAAACAATTAAAAATAATAGCAAATGGAACAAAAAACAAATGATCCAGTAGACTCTGGGAAAGCTTTTAAGGATATTGCAGTAATTTAGAATAAACTTGATTTTACAATTCAGCACTTCCATTGTGACCAGACTGTATCAACAAAACTTAAGATGCAGAATGAAATTAAGATCCAAAGCCGAAAGATATTGTATAGTGATGAGAATTTGCAAAAACTGGCTTTGATCTGTATAAAAATTAATAGAAATTCAACCTAAAGTAATATAGTGATAGGAATCAGCATAATCTCTGCTGTCAGAAATTATTTTCTTATTTAAATGATGTAAATCAGTGGTGAATGATTAGCCTTTTATTTTCTGTCCACTACCATATCTACTGTACTCTTTGACACAGTGGAGATCCTGATTCATAACTGAAGCTCCAGTAAAAGAAGTAGCACTACTTACACTATTAAGACTTTAGTCCCCTCGTGTTTTTTTCCAAGGATTACAGTATTATCTATAAATCTGTCAAATCTTGGCTTTTTCTGTCATACTACTTCTTATCCATTGCAAGAGGCTTATTAGTGTGCTATGGTGTGTTTACTCTCTTTATGAGTGGTCTGGATTTGCTGGGACTGAAGCTAACTGAATGTCACCCTCCTTTTTTTTAAAGTTGGCAGCAAGGCTTGGCATATTTACTCTTACTTGTGCCTGGAGTCACTGTAACTGTGAGTTTATTCTAGTCCTATACTATGCTTTGATATCTTTTCAGCTGACCTATACAGAACTCCTAAATTTATTTGTCCTTTCAGAAGAGTAAAATATTCCAGAAGCCCTGAAGTTAGGATATTACCACAGAGATATTGTCTAGACATGATAAAGACATAGCTAAACCTGATTGTAACTCAAAGTGCAGTTGCAATACCACATTAAAACCAAAGTATGAAAATGAATCACAGGAAGTCCAAGAACAATGATCAGACCTCTAAACTATGAAGGACTGAATAGGGTTTTGCCACAAGGCATAAGCATTAACCTGCACTTTCATTTGAAAGCCACTGCAGAGTTTAAAAAAAGCACAGACTTCAGGACTGACAATAGCTCGGTAGTCAGAGAGACTTTTGCAATGTATAGTATCCAATGTATAATATCAACCAAGATCTGTCTGAAATGGACTGTGTCTCATCTTTACTGCCAGCTAGCCTTTGAGTCTCTAAAACGTTGAGGCTGCATCACTATGGGGAAAATCACCGAAGTATGAGCTAGCACATGAACTATTGAAGTTCATTGCTTCCCGGTCCTGAACAGTTTTTCCTTTTCAGAAAGAGAATGTATTTTCGCTATCACTATCTTGTGATAGCCAACCTTCCATGCCCTTTTCTTTTTGTTCTTCTTGGCAAGTTAGAAGGCTGGGCAATCACCAGCCATGCGAAGTTTAACAAGAGCAAATGCTAGATCCTGCACCTGGGATGGGACAACCCTGGCTCTACATACAGACTGGGGGACAAGAGGCTGGAGAGCAGACCCACGGAAAGGGATCTGGGGGTTCAGGTTGACGGCAAGTTGAACATGAGTCAACAGTGTGCCCTGGCAGCCAAAAGGACCAACCATAGCCTGGGGTACACCAGGCATGTCATTGCTAGCTGGATGAGGGAAGGGATTGTCCCACTCTGCTCTGTGCTGGTGTGGCCTCATCTCAAGTATTGTGTGCAGTTTTGGGCACCACAGTATAAAGACATGAGACTGCTGGAGTTCAAGAAGCATTTGGACAATGCTCTCAGTCATATGGTCTGATTTTTGGGTGGTCCTGTGTGGAGATAGGAGTTGGACTTGATGATCCTTGTGGGTCTCTTCCCACTTGGGATATCTGATGATTCTATGAACTTTGTAGCATAGACTATTACTTTGTTCACATAGCTTACAAACATAAAAAGTTGAACTAGGAGATAATTCATTGCATTTTTTGAATTGTATTCATAATGTGGAATTGTAATTTTCATAAAGTTTCCATAATAAGAGGCAAAATCCCTCCCAGAGGGGCCAGTGATAGAGTGATGAGATATATCCCAATTTATAGTCCTGAAGAAGTTCCTCTGTGCCTTCAAGAAATTATTCATCATGAATTAAATTACACTATTTGTTTGCATGTGGCTACTACATACCACCAACTGCTTAGCACTGCATGGCTGTGGAGTAAAGCCTGCCCAAGTAGGTAAGTCATAGGTAGCATCACTTTTAGAAAGAGTCATGTTTGCATAGGTATCTGCTCATTTTTTGAAACTGTGAAGAGTATAAGCCATTTCTTTATCATTCTGTATCACTTCAGAATATTGTGGTATTAGGCCACCTGGATCTCTCTTTCATGTCTTTAGCCAAGAGACATACCAAAGTTGTGTGGCTCCTTACTAGATATATCAGTACAGGCACAGACTGAGCTCTGAAGTCCTATGAATGACTAATCATTCATTTTTTGGTCCACTAATTATATCCATTTTTTGTTGTTGTTGTTGTTGAAAACCTATTCCCAAAATCACTACTTGTTTTAATAAGATATGAAGTGAAAATCCTGAAATTTCTCCAGTCTAAGAGAGCACAGTATAGGGACATCTTTCAAGCCAGTGGGATTCTAACAAGACTCAGAGTCTTTCCACGAAGATAAGTAGCATTCATCCCAAAATAATACTGACACAAATTGAAAAGTGCCTCTGATTCCCTCACTGCTCATATGAACAGTGAAATTATTTGTCAGTGGTATCCATCAACTCTGGAGCATGGAGAGGTATGTTGAAATTAATATATGCAATATACAGGGCAATAGAGAGTGCAATTTTTTGTACTGTTTTTAAAATACCGCTTTTTTCAGCATGTTTTCAAATCAGGAGAAAGTTTTTACACCCTATTCAAATTTCATTACCTCAGAGGTGGATACATAATCAAGTGTGATGTTGAACCAGAAGGAACCATATCAGTTAAATTTAAAGTTACGACATATTATACTAATCAGAGAAAAACAGTTATATAAGAGAGGTCCTGAGTGCATGCTAAATTAAATTGAGTCTAAAGGCTTTTACCATAGTTCCACAGCATTTGCACAAATTAGGCCTAAATATATATATATATATATAATGTTTTGTTTGTTTGTTTGTTTGTTTGTTTTTTAATTCACAAAACCAGAAAATTTTCAAAGTCCTGCAGCAAAAATTTTGAGATCATTGTTCGTATAATTAGCTGGACATACACAAAAGAATTTAATGTTCCAAGCTGTCCTATTCTACAAATGACATGAGCCAAGGTCTTCTTCTCCTGCTCAGGTAAATGATAAAGATCTAATGAATTAGAATAAAGACTAATAGCTAACAGATGTACAGATGCTATCCACTCTATTAATTAATGCTGATGTACATTATGTGCAACTAATGCAAATTACCGTATGCGAATGTTTACAAATTGGAATTGTGCTTAGCAACTCAGTGAGCACCCCTGTGAAAGTATTTCCAATATATTAGGGGAAATACTGTGAGGGAACTAGAAGGTACAATCGCTGTGGCATTTATTCATGACCTTCCAGTTCTAATTATCTCTCCTTGGTTGTGAAATTTTTGTTCAGTCCAAGTCAGTTAAGGCTGCATTTTATCATTAAAAAGGTAATGCTGCATTTTCCTGCAGTTAAAGATGATAAACACAGAAAATAATTATTGCTGATGAAATAGTATTCAGTCTCAAAAGATTTATTTAATAAGGTATATCTAAAAAATATGTATAAACTGGCACTTTTAACATTTATAATCTGTTGCCAACATGTCATTAGATGTCAGGTTTTCATGTTGACACATCATTTTTTCATTTACTCCTCAAAAACAATGAGTTGTCCAAATATTACAGGGAACGGTGTCTTTTGATATTCAAATGACTTCAGACCCAAACTAACATTTAAAGGGAACTCAGTCATAAATTGCAAATTGCAGCTGAAATGAGTACTATATAGTACTCATACTATATAGTACAAACTAGATGATAGTTCAGCCAACACCTGTTGTCTCTTTCACATAAATACTATGTATACTGGAGTATAATTCTTTTTTTTTTTTTTTTCCATTTTAAGAACATATGTTTGTACAGATTATGTTTTTACTTTGGCCACTGTTTAACAATCACCCATGTCCAGCTCAGACAAGCTGATTCTTAAGGTGAAGAAATTAGAAATATGAGATGTTAAAAGAGGAACACTGAGCAGAACAAGTGCACTTCACCTAAAGCAAAGACATTAGCTATAGCATGTAGAAGTTAGTGAGAAGTGATAGAATCAATAGCAGCAATCAATATAAATTTGATGCAAACTTGTGTTTACACCACACATGGAATCACTAGAACAAGTGTAATGGTATTGAGACTTTGCATGAGCAATATTTATGCCTTTGATATAAAAAGTTTTTCACATTTAATAACAAAAGCTAGCAAGCTAAGCAGGTTTGTTATTTTTTTCCTGATTAAAAATATATACCTCTTGAAAGACTCTTTGCTTACCTGCTGTTTAAAGAGGTTAACGTCTGTTTTTATGTGCTTGCATGTGTGAAATTTATTTATTTCATTCTCAGCATAAACAAAGATGTATCTGCCCAGTAATACTCATGAAAAACTTGTAAGCAATAACAAAATGCTTTCTTCTATTGTAATAAGATCTTTATTCCATTTTATATATCAGTTACGGAATTAATATTGATCATTCAAACTAACACCCCATTCTATTAAATACAGTATTTTAATAATCTGTGTTAATGTTTCTGTTTTGGTCTTGGAAAAGCTAATTTATTGGAGGCTTTCAGTGTGAATTCAGGGTTTCACAGTAATACTGTAATACTACAAATGGAAAAAAAGCAAACAGAAAGCATACTAGTAATCTGCTACACTGTCATATATACTGCAGTGTTTAAAACCCCAACTGATCTCTGGTAAGCAGTGTGTTAAATTTTTATTTAACATAATCAGGAACTCCTGAAGCCTTTGTCAGGATTGCAGAAGGCAACAACCACTTGAGGTTTAGGCTGCCTGCAATGAAGTCATTAGCCTAACTGAATAGCAGAAGTTCTGGGATGAGATTATTTATTAACCTAATTGACAGCCTGCACTGGTTTACCATAGGAAAGGGAAAGAGATAATCTAACAGGGGAAAATGCTACCCTTAAAGTGGAACTATTAAGAGCAATGAAATTACTTGGTTTGCATATTTTCAGTCTTCTTGAATTTATGGTTGCCTTGCTGGGAGAAATTTAACCACTGTCTACTGAGGAAAAGCTACTTTATTTTTAAAGTTCTGTTGTGTCAGCATGCAATTTCCTTGTAGTACATTGTTGAACATCTCTGTGTTCTCTTTTTAGATATGATAAACTGCCTCTCACAACTGGCCCAACAATTGTCTTGATGTAAATCCTATTTCCTCTTCAAATGTCTGTCAGTGTATTTAACGTAAGAGGTTTCTATATGAGTGTAGTTAGGGTCAGTTCAGGATCCTGAACAGTTTTTAACTCTGCTGCACCAAACCTTCCTGAGCTCTGGTTTCTTGTCCATAAAATGAAACTGGTGACACATTATTTCCTGTCAGGGCAGTCCTGAAAATAAGCAAACCTAAACTGTATGGGTATTCAAAAGAAATAGATTTTTGCATCACCTGGGTAAATCTTCTATTTATCTGTGATATATGTAAGCATTTATAGTAACTAACTACTCTTTAAGTGTTTTGACCACCTAGGATGAAAGCATTATGATTAATAGGTCTCATTTGCAGTTTTTCTGCTGTTGTTTTAATATAAATATTTTCACTGATTCAGATATTGTGTAAATGCTTGCACATTTAACAACCATTGTCATCTGATTTCTTTGACTGTAAAGGTCGTCATCAGCATAAACTAAACCATAAGTACTAAAATTTAAAGCTGAGTAAGTAGAATTGGTTGATAGTTAAAGAGCTTAAGATAGCCTCCTGCCCTCCTGGTAGCTATGTAACTAGCATATGCAAACTTTACTCTGCCCTACACCCCAGCTGAACCCAAACTGATCCCCATTTTTGATGCAATCATTTGATCAAAAAATGAACAGCTAAAATTAAAGCCATTTTTCAAAAGAACACAATATAACTCTGTAAGAAATCAGCATCTGAGCTTTGGTTAACTATTTTAAAGTATTTAGTCAAACTGCTTCTCAACACTCTGAAATGCTGCTGAATTTAAGAAACGTTAAAACTAACTTCTCCATTTGACATTTCTCTGAGTCTCCATTTACTAAGGAGGTTATGTTTACCTATATTAGGAAAGAAATTGCTTTCCTGTGGGTTCTACATTCCCCTCCATAGTTTTTCCCTTTGTCCGAAAGGAGGTGTGAATCTGTAGGAATTTTTACATTTAAACCGGTGACTTTCATGTATTTGAGCATTTATTTATTTATTTATGTATTTTGTGCATTGCAAAATTCTCCCAGGACTTGTATGCAATTATAGAACCATTCACAGACTTTTTTGAGCAATGACTGCAGGTGGGGAAACAGGAGCACCCTTCTTTAATGGAAAAGGTAGTGTTCACTTCTCTGTGGGTTTGAGATCTTCTGTGCTGCTCCCTACTCATTTCCTCCAGTATTCCTACGTTATATTCATGGAATGAGAAGATATGACTACAGATGGACATAGAAGGTAACAATATAAAAATTACAGCAATTTCGTTTCCAGTGAAGAAACTGGTGATCTCCTCTGTGACTGCAGCTCTAGGTTCATAAAAACTCCCCCCTTTCCAGGTTTAATGGAAGTAAGAAAATCCCTTTTCTGTCTCTCAGACAGATACAAAGAAGTCGTCTCATGTGAAGGAAAACTGGGAAGGGTGAAGATGGCTTTGCATACATATCTCCCACTAGGTCATTTTGAGAATTTTTAGCTGCTGCTTCTTGCAGGAACACCCTACTAGACTCAGAATGAATTCTCTTTTAGGCAAAATTCTTTGGCTCAGATTCTCACAGGTAGTTAAAGACAGCTGACACAAATCAGTACTTTCTACATTTAGTTTAGCAGCTGCTATAGTGAAGCTGAGCAGCCAGAACTGCTGCAGGTGTTGATAAGACATTTTCTCCAGCTCATACTAGAGAGAATTTTGAGTACTCCTCCTCTGTCCCCTCTGGGATTACTCTTTCTAAGAACTTTGATGGTATGTTCAATTAGATACTAAGGTAGTTTTAAAGAACACTGGATAAAACATGTTCAAGGCTGACAGGGTAAATAGTACGGAAATTAGAGTAGGTGAGGGGGTGAGAAGAAGAGGGAGTATTATGGAACTAGAACTCTGAAACAATGGAAAACATTAAGCCAGAAAAGTGTTCAGAGGGTTTGATTGTTTATATCAAAGCCCCAGGCTAGGAAGATGATAGTAGCCATGTTTTGAGTTGAATTCAAGAAGGGATAATTTCTGTCAAGGAGACCAGAACTGATCTCCTGGCCAGAAAGGATTGTTCTAAAGACAGAAGATTATAATGAGATTGGTTTGTTGCAATTCTGTTAGTCTGTAAGCAGAAAACCAAACCATGTTAAGAAGTTTTGGAGCAATAACATTGATTTTACTGGTCTTGCTTCCTTCCTTTCTAAATTTTGTTTTATACGGTGTATCCACTCTCATTTTTACTGCCTGTGTGTCTCTTCTACAAGTTTTTCACTCTATTTCCTTTCTTGTTGCTGTTTTTAAAATATAGTAGAAGTACAACATGGTAAATCTGTTTTCTTACATGTTTACAAACAATGAACTCTTTTATTTTCCACATATATGTAATAGTTTATGAGAATGAGGACCTACCATTACGATTGCTGCTTTTCCTGCTCCATTAGCCTCTGAAAAGACCAATTTCTAATGAAATCTAAATCCATTTCAAAACCAATGTAACTACTAGTATTAATTAGTTTCTGTAATGCTCTTAAATAAGATATGATATGTGATCTCTTGTTAAGTGTATGCATGATTTCTGTGGAAGAAGACAGTAAAATGATTACAGTAAATTAACTGGGGAGATGGTGAGGGTGGTGCGTTGTTTGGTGTTTTGATTAAGCATTCCTAATCAGTTCAATTCATTTTCATCTGGAGGCGAACATGTACTTTCAAAAAATAATATGCCTGTTGTATTTTTATCAGCTCAAAACATTTATGTTTTATATTGCTCTACTCTTCTGTCAAATGCACTTTGTTTTTTATTTTGGTTCATTGTTCATACATTTAACTTATGAAGGTGAACCCTACACTATATTCTCCTCTTGACTGTACTGCAGAGAAATGTGAACTTCAAAGCTAATACTAACTTGTGTGCTGAAATTGCTATTTATTCAGTGAATATACTGTACAGACTTATTCTTTCAGATGTTTTGAGTAAACGGTAGCTCAGACAATTTTCTGTTCTTTCATGTACAGAATTCCAATGTGAAGAGACCCTGATGTAGAGTTCTAATGTGGAAATCTCAAATAAGAACTTTTACACTAATATTTTTATTTTCATTATCTGTGTGACAATGCAACTTACATCTTTTATTAATAACTCTCCTTTGCTGTCTTGGAAATATGATATGAATTTGAGTGGTGTCAGCATCAAAGATTGGATGTAAAACTACACATATTAATAAACTCCAAGCACAGTATTTTATTCATTACATTATTTATTTTTGTGAAAGGCAGATTAAAATGGAAAGTGAAGTACTGTTAGAATAACTTATTTTTGGTCTTATAACCACACTCTTCTTTATGGCAAATTCAGTCCTAATGAATTCACATAGAGGACTTAGAGTCTGGGCTTCTTGCTTAGATAAATAAATTTCACTTCGACCAAAAAAACATATTTTTTTCTCTTGAAGGAGAAGTAAAATCAATTGGTTAATATGAGACAAGTTAGACTTACAAATGCCAATCATATGACACTTTCTTTCCTTCCCCATATGTAATTTCTACCACAGGGAATAAATGCCTGACCCCACCCCCATCACACTAAAATATTGCCCAAGACCATTATGTTTGAAATATTAACGGCATCCTTCCAACTGGCCATAAGGTTGCAGACACATTTTTTAATCATTACTTTGTCCATCACAGGAAGCTAAAGTCACGCAATTTAATGTGTGCTCATGATAAATTTCATCTTCTTATATAATAAAATGGAAGCTAATGAAACCCAGCACAATTGCGGTGAATTAAGACAGCAATAGAACAAGGCAGGAGAATACCCACTTATTGACATTACCAAACATATCTTAAATGCATTGACTTTTAAACCAGTTTATAGTCAATCATTTAAAATGGGCTGGGGAGCATACTGTTGGCTTTGTAAGGAAGTTTATAATAGTTTGTTAGTTATTAATTGATAGTCTAATTGCTTAATGTCTCTATATTTAATAAATACTTCTGTACTCTGTACGTGTAAATATGACATTTTATTTATTCTGTCCACACATTTGAAGGAGGAAAAAAAAAGTTCATGTCTTAGCAATTTGTATTAAGATATTTCCAATAGAGAATCAATTGGTTTTAGAATTCATAAAGGATTTTTTTGAATGCAGTTAGACAGAGTACAATACATATCTGTTCTTTGACTATAGATGAAATTTATGTGTTAATCCTGTCTTAACCAAACTGCAGGTTTCCTGAATAGAAACTCGGGGGTGGGGGGGACTCAAGGAAAACAAGAGGCTATGACGAAAGTACTCAGAATAGAGTGTGTTTGACAAGAATGATTAAAAGGCAAACCTGTTTATTCTTCTATAAATTCTTGTTTTACTGTAACTTCTTATGCACAGCAATTAAATGTACATATTCTTTGCTTCTGTTGTATACCCCGTTCTTTCAATTCACAACAACAGACAATTGCTCTTGTAGTGTCTTGAAACAGGGAAGTCTGTAAAGCATGTGCATTCAGGAATATCATGCGTTGCTCACTTGCATTAATTTAATTACCAGAACACCCATTAATTTTAATTAAGGCAGATTTTGGGGGAGGTACAAGAGAGACTATAGCCACTTCTATACATATGAACCAATAAATGCCCTCAGGGCAAAGTGGCACAGCAGCAACTTTGAATGTTTTATTCACACCACAGATACACTTATTTTTTGTACTAATATTTTTTTAAGATCCATTAATAGTATGTGCTAGCTTTTGATATGAACAAAAGGAGTATTGTCCTGCATCAGGGACTATTCTTATTAATTCTCATAGCCTGAGGTCAACCTTGGTGCCAGTACCTAGATGACTGGGAGGGAGAGAAAGAAAGAACAGGTTGAAGCTGGAGCTACCAGTGATTCAATCCATGCTGTAAAACAGCATTTCACTTTTAAAAAACACTCATTATGTTGGTGACTGTAGGTGCTGTCTGTCACAGAATTTGTGATGTTCTAGCTGAATCACTACTGTCTTTCAGCACATAAATATTATTTGCTGAACTATAAAAATATTTCAGATCAATAGCTTCTCCCAGGAAGTTTTTTTCTTATCTTACCAAACTTACACATGGAGTGATCAAAGGAAATCTAGAGTGTCTGAGAGAATCAATGGAGCAATGACAAGTCTCCAACATTGATAATTTGACATGGTAACTTCTTAGCCAAAGTCACAGAGTCTATTCCAGCAGCTGGAATAGATCATCTGACTCTAGATCTTCTGATTTAGCTGCTACTGAAAAAGGCAGTCTCTATCTCCCGTTCCCTCCTGGCTATGGAGTCCTGCTACTTCATTAAGCTTGCCCCTAAGAGAGCCGATTCAATTTAGTATTTTGGTAGAAAATGAATCTAGCAACAAAAAAGAATGGTTAGTGTTTCTGCTAGGTTCGTGAGCTGACTCAGCCTACAGACATCTGAGATGAGTAGAGAGGTGGCAGGAGGAAATGTGTCTGGGACCTGTGGAAGTAAAGCAGCACATGTTCAGCCAAATCTAGGGCCTCAAAATATAGAACATTTAAGTACAAGAAAATCTGACATTTTTAGCACTGTGCATATACAGAAGAAAAAAAAATTGCCTAATGTGAAATTAAAATGCACCCAGAATAGGAGATGATTTCAAAAGGGGAAGGGGGAGGAAGAGGAATCAAAGAGTGTCAAAATGTTACCAGTTATTCTAAGGAGGGTCATTTCTATAGAATTCATCTCTACCATCTGTGAGAAAAAAAGTTTCTCTAGAAGTCAGTTCCAAACGAGAACCTAGTTTTAGGTAGTTTGATTCACCTCAGGAGGAAGCTAATCTCTCCATGTGCTCTAAAGCAGGCTGAGAAAGCTAAGGGCTACTGTTAGTCTTTGTGGTTGCCTGGTAGGCACTAGCTTCAGCAATGTGCAAGTCAAATTCTGATAAGTGAAAATGCTAAAAATTATTATAATTCGGTGCAAAATTTAGCTTCGGTAGATTCAAGAACAGATTCCAGATTTCAGAAAATGATTCAGAAACCTGAGAAAACTGCAGAAAAAGACTGTATGTGGTAGAAGAAAATTGAGTGTGTTGGCATGGATTACTTACGAGCTAGTGGAAGACAGAAGAGACAATTTCAGGCAGTAGATATTGAAATGTTTGAAGTTACATCTGTTTATTCTAGGGATGGGTTTGACCTGAAATCTCCATTTTTTTTTCCATTTTATATTCTAATTTTCTAAAATTGTACTATTCTTCTCACGTGAGGATTTGTGTCTTTTTTTTACTTTAATTGTATTGACTTACAATGGCTTTGCTTACATTATTATATAGTAGGGCTTTCTGCAATGATATTATGTCTCCTGGTAATCCTGTGATTATGTTTGTCTAACAATTCAGCAGGCTCCAACTTAGCCAGAAATTAAGCAGCATGCGTACAAACTGTTATCCAAAGTAAAATAAATAAATAAATTAAAATAAAACCAGAATTCAAACTTAATCTCTCTCTGCACGTTTTTAAAACCTTCCACTTCACTTCTGTGAGATCTCATGACGGAATTCAGATCTGGGTGAGTTTTAAATATTCTTCCCCCAAAACTGAGTGTCCAGATATATCTAGCTCAAAATGAGTATCATGCTCTGTTATCTGTGACCTGTAGACATCTCAAGAGTTCCTAAGATCAGTATTAACAACTATGTCTGATTATAGTTTTGTTTTTGTTTTATTTAGAAATCTCTACCCTGCAAATGTATTATTTAACTATGATGGGACAAAACCTTCAACACATGCTTACCATTAAGTAAATGAACACTTAATACTAAAGCTGAAACTCTAAAATAAAACATAAATTTGTGTGTGTGTGTGTGAATGTTGCAGGGAAAACTTATATGCTAGTATTTTACAAAGAGATATTTCTAAGGGAGCTTAACAGACAGGAGAAGGAAATCCATTGGCATTTCTGACAGTACAGAAATGAAAATA